>NW_022196898.1:79414413-79418808 GCF_008632895.1 Mastomys coucha
ACTCAGAAACCCACCTGCCTCTGCCTCCCAAGTGCTGGGATTAAAGGTGTGCACCACCACTGCCTGGGTCCTATTTGCATTTTTAATTATTAAAAAAAGAATTCAATCAAACAGAAAACGAAATTGACTCACACTAGCAAGTTCTCTTAGTTTTTTGATCTGATGTAGACATAGTCATTTAGAAACAGGCAAGTAATTTCTGGCTCTTTCAGTAGACTCCTCCATAACCAAACATAAATTTCATATTTACTTATACAGCCTTACTTAAGCAGAGAAAATTTGGCTTGCTTCAAACAAAATGGACAGTTCTGGAGGATGGGCTATGTTCACTTTTATTTAGTAGACCTTTAAAACTGCAGCCCACCGGGTCTCCCTCCTGTTCTCCCTGTCACAGTCAAGCCTTAGGTATATCAGCATCCTGTGATGTAAAAACAGGTCGTCAACCCTCTTCCGAAGCACCATAAGAGGGCTTCCTGATGCTTAGATCCCTGCTTCTTGCTTCCTACATTTGCTAATCCCTCAGGTGGAGTATCCTGCCTACTGGTAGAAGGAAGACCTGGGCACTTGGAGGGAAGCATGTCCCACAGAGAGATTGTAAGAGAGAACATGTGTAGCCTGATGCAGCCCACACTGACACAGGCAGCCCTGAAAACTGCTTTATTCATTTGCTGTAGCGTCTACACATTCACAGTCCCACCCAGTGGCAAATGCAGTGGTGGCTGTGGGCCAATTATGCTTGCCTGTGGAGCTGCATTCTGTATTTAGCCTGAAGCCATGTAGGAGATCTTCAGGCTGATGAATGCCTTCTCGTTGGGTCAGAGCTTTTGCTTCTCCGAGTTGGTGAATGTGATTCTTCTCAACAAGTCAGATGATAATTTTGAGAATGGAGTTTGTTTCGACAATGAGCTCAAACAGCAAGATGCGAATACTTTGCCACTTATAGCTCAGTTTAACTCTTAGATGTAGATCCAGGCCTGAGACTCATGTAGAAGAGCAAAACCTATAGTGAGAGAATTTATGTTTTCATTCGCTTAGTGAATGTAATTTTAATAATCATTCTCAATATATAATTATAACCCTGCAGAATTCAGAGGAAAAGAATGTTTTGTTTTGTATTTCATAAAACAAATGTTTGTTTTGTTTTTCACAAAAAATGGTTGTGACTCTAAACAGCCCAAGGAAATGGTTATGGAACTTGTTAAAGATTTAGAGATGTGATATTAAAAAAAGATTATGTATTAATTAGGGGAGGAAATCACCTTCAAAAGTAAGCACATAAGCAGGCAAATCAGTATAGAAGGAGATTCATTTATGTGACTATCTTAGTCAGCGTTCTATTGCTTTGCTGAAACACCAAGAGCATGCCAACATTTATAAAGGAAAGCATTTAAGTGGGGGCTCTCTTACCATTTCAGAGGTTCAGTCCATTATCAGCATGGGGAGAGGGAGTGTATGGCGGCATGAAGGTAGACTTGGTAGCCAAGAGTTTATTATCAGCATCTTCAGGCAGCAGGAAGAAAGATCCACTGGGCCTGACTTGAGCATTTAAAACCCCAAAGCCCACCCCAAGTGGCACACTTTCTTCAACAGGGCCTCACTCACTCCCACAAGGCCACACCTCTTAATCTCCCATCAAGTCAAGTAGCACCATGCACTTAAATATAAGAGTCTGGGGCCCATTCCTATTCAAGCCACCACAGTGACCCTAGTTAAGTTTCACCCAGAAAGATGTCACACTAAGGAGTGACTTACTCTGGAAGGAAGCCATTAATTGTTCTGTCAGGGACAATTTGACATTCCCAGTGAACACTTTTTTTTCTGTGTTCCCTTACTGTTTGATGTCCCCACCTGGTTTTTGTGTATTAAAGCACAGAGAGCTAGCTGATCAACATGGCAAAATATTTTATGACTTCATTTGTTCTGATTTTGATTGATGACTCATTGTCTAATAGCAGGATTCTTTTAAATGTTAATGTGTTCCAGGTTCCCTGTTTCTTTTAGCACTGTGTTCCATGTCATTCTATCTTAAGTGGTCCACTTGTTTTAATTTGGACTTAATATGCTATTGAGGGTCATGTTTTTACCTTCACAGGAGGTATAGATTTTAGTGATTGTGTGTTAGTTGCCTCAAGACTTGAGCATATCTTTACAGTTTAATCTCTTTCTTCCAGGAGTTTTTGTTTGTCTGAAAATGTCTTTATACGATGTATACAGAGAAGGCTAGATCCCAGCAGAGTTTCCAATCTTCCACAAAGTTATGTTAAGTTACATTGAAAGTACAGGGATATTTGTCTATTTTCAGTAGTGAGACAGTTAAAATGTTTTGTTCATTCCCCAACTCAACAAATGGATAGCAATGGTTGTTATATTTGGCTATTTGTCAAAGAGTGTTTGCAATTCTTATCACATAAGTGTTCTAAGGCAAGAGTCAGTGATCAAATAGGGACTTCATAAAAGATGCTCTCCTATAAAAACTGTTAAGTGTCCACCCACCTTTCCTTCTGTTTTGAATATACATGCTGTTGACCACTAACATTCAAACCCATGAGACTTAAGAGAAAAAAAAAAGCATTCACATATTTATACTTGCTATGTCTTCAATATTTTGGGGTATATTTTTCACTCCTTTTGTAGGATAGTCACAACAATTAGTACATAGAAAAATGGATAAGACCCAATCTTAGTCATATCTGTCCCTATTTATAGTTTATCTATTGTATAGTAAACTGGGTTGTTTGTTTTAATTACTTGATATCAAATGAGGCCCCTCTCTCCTTGATATCCTTTCTTCTGATATAGTCTTTGTATCCATGATATGAGTGTTGACCATGTGGCTTGCTTTAGCAAATGAAACATTGCAGAAGGCATATGTTCTCTATCTAGGTAGAAAGTTTCAGAGTGGTTTTGAAATTGTTGTTTCACAGAAGCATGTTTTCCAAATGAATCTATTCTTTCTGCCTGGAGAGAATAATAAAGGACAAGCATGGGGCAAGGATACAGACACTCACGCCAACATATATAGGCATAACTTCATGCTATACAAGTCACTGAAGTTTGCAGTTCCCATATCACAACACGGTACAGCACATGTTGACTAATGACAAAATGAATGTCAATACAGACATTAAGACATACAGTTTCTGCATGAGAGTTTCCATTTATATGGCAAAATACCTGAGGTAACCAGCTTCAAAGAGGAAAGATTCATCTCAGCTCATGGTTTCAGTCCACAGGTACTGGGTTCGATTGTTGTGGCCTGGAAGCGAGGTAGAATGGGACGTCAGATATCATCACGGTGGAGGGGGTGTGGTCATGGTCAAGCAGGGCTTATTGTGTCCTGTGAGACAGGATACAGAGTGGGAGTCAGGAAAGGGCTGGGTATGGTGGTTTCTCCAGAGCCACCTCATATCAAGATCATCTTAGTTTCCTAGAGGTGAGCTTAACATGCATACTTCTAAACTAGGAATTTGTCAGCGGAGCTATTGTGCCAATAACTAATATCATTCTTTCATTTTGCAAGTTCACTGACCTTCAAAAGAGTAAAGAGCCACCACAGACTGCTACTGTAATGAATACTCCATGGTTGGATTCCCATGCCTTTCCCATACTATCTCATTTTATGCATACAGCAGTTCTGTGCAGTAAAAGATATGTCTCTTCCACAGAGAGGGATTGCAGGGACTTTTCTGTTTCCCCAAATTCTGCCACAGTGAACATGAGAAATGATGAAAATAAGTTTTCAGCCCCCCCCCCAGCCTTTTTCTCTGCTGCACCCCAGTGCTCAGTAGTCATCCTCTTGAGGGATGTTTGTGCATTGCCTTCAACATTTTTATAATGCCTGAAGTTTATAAACGGAATGTGTAAACACAGCAATTATTAACAGTTTCTAGTGATACAGATGGGAACTCTCTGTGATTGAACACACTTTCCTGTGCAATGAGCAGCTTTTGAACAGAGCCATGGAAATTGAGAATCAGAATAACAGGGGGAGTTATACTCCTGAGGGGCGGAAGATGCTAGAGTAGTGGAGATGCAATAGGCTTTTAAGAATCATGAAATCTTAGTGCTTTATTTCCCCTGCTCCTAATCACTTCATCCATCTCTGTTGGTGACCAGATTCTCAGAACAGAAATGAGGCACACTAAAACATGCTTGCTGCCCAAATCACTAGAGATGGTGTGTGCTGCTGCACCAAGAAGCGAAGATGTGATGTCACATGACAGGCCATATCTTACTTTAAGAGGAGTCCTCCTGCATCAGAGGGAGAGTCCTCCTCTCTGTGTCTATAGCTATACATTTTATGCTCGTGGATGAAAGATTCAAGGAGCAATTGGATTGTTTCTTTCTGCTTTACTCTGGTCTTTCTTTCTTTTTTTTTTTTTACCGTATTTTTTT
>NW_022196898.1:79419337-79440258 GCF_008632895.1 Mastomys coucha
AGTCAGGTGCTGTCAGAGCCTCTCAGGAGATAGCTATATTTAGGCTGGCTTGCCCTTCCTTCAGTACTCTGGTCTTTCTTTTACTTTCTTTGTCCCTATGTGTGATTGGTTGTTCAAGGGAGGGGAGTGGAGGAAAACTCTTGTGGAAGTGATGAACTCTTGGGAAAAAGTTGTGTAACCTACAATTTGACATGTGTAAAGAATGCACAGATGTTTAATAGCATGGATCTTTCTCCCCATTACGTGAATTCTACACCTGTGTCTTATGTTTTTAGCTCTGGCCCTATGTTGCTTTAAATTTATCTTGATCCAACTGTTGTGCATAGTTTTTATATTTACAGAGCTATATAATCATAACTTCACATAGGTATCTAAGTTAGAGTGATCTCAAATGAATGGCTCAGTATTACCAAAAACTGTCCTGTGATTTAATTTTTTTAACAGATAAAGTTAACTTCAATAGAAACTAGTTTCCAATAGTCATAGAAGCCCCTCGGATGTGATATTTATGATAGAATGGTAAGATCATGCTGTCAAAATGAGATAGGTCTAACTGACATCTTTTCTTTGTTAGCCATCTAATTCAAACCTTTGATCATATGCTGTGCAGAGAGTTCAACAGACAAAAATTAGAATGCTAGAAGAATGAGGCTGCAAGCAATTAACATTTATTATTTTGCTGTATACAAACATCCTGTTATTAATAATGTCTTTAGGATGTATTATTAGCTTAAAAATCACAGTGACATTACCTACTTTTAAAGGAAGGCATAAGTTAAAAGTTTTGCCATGTTGTTCCACATAAGGGAGCAATCACATGCATAGGTAAGCCATTGCATTTCATATTTATGTTTTACTGTGTTCATAAAACTAATCAGATAGGAGGCTTCTCAAGTTATGTCTCTCCTGCAAATGAGTAGCATTCGTAGACTGTAGCCTTAGGGTTCAGAACTGTTCGTCTTTGTTCAAGGGACATGCCTCATCTACCAGGAAGTGCTTTGATCTCCAACCAAAGGCATGCCTCATGTGAACAGCGATGGCACAGCTTTGAGGGTGGAAGGAACTGCACAGTTCATAGGTGTGTGTGAGCTTTACATGTTGCACAGTGACATCAACTTGTGAAATCCAAGGTCATCATACCTATTTCTTGGCTGCACTTTGAGAGTCCTAAGAACAAATACGTCTAACCATGTCAAACATTTGTTTCAACTACAAACTACGCACGTTTCTTTCATTCATTGAAAACAATATAGATCATAATTTTAAGTCATTTTGTTTTTAGTTTCTTGTCTGATTCACTTTAGAAATACAACTCAAAATTTCATGGTGTTTTGAGACTCGCACTAAGGTCATGTGATTATTGTATTAGTACATTAATATCCTTAGACTAGTGGGTCTGACCCTCTTGGGGGTCAAATAACCCTTTCATGGGGGTTGCCTAAGACCATCAGAAAATACAGATATTTACATTATGATGCATGACAGTTGCAAAATGACAGTAATGAACTAGCAACAAAAATAATTTTGTTGGTGGTCACCACAACATGAGGAACTGTATTAAAGGGTCAGAGCCTTAGGAAGGCTGAGAACCACTGCCCTAGACAATGTACAAACGTACCTGTTTGCTGTACTACAGGCCACACTATGAGACAAATAAGCCACTTTGACCTAAGCAGCGTTAGGAACAGTAACAGGAAAAGGGTGGAAGAGAGAAAACATGGAAAGCCATGTGCCTAACGTAGTCCTGTTCTCTGAAGTGTCTACAAGCTGATTTGACAAGAGCAGGTGGCATCACAGCCAACTTGATCTCTCCAGATTTCAGAAGTACGCACCCCAGGTAACTGAGAGAAACCTGTGAACAGGGATGCTTTTCATATTACATGACATTACTGTGATTCAGATAGCTAAGAAAGGTAGAATCTGTGAGAGATAATGTAATAGTCCTGTGTCTTCCTTTTCTTTCCCCACCCATAAAGTTTCAAAGAGTTTACCGTTCTCTTATACTTTATCTTTCACTTAAATTTAAAATTAACCTAAGTAAGTATAATTACATTAGGTAAAATATACTTTTAAATTATGTCTTAATTCAATAAGGTTGTTAGTTTATTTTTAAAAACAGTTTAAGGGATATTGATATATGTCTTACAAACAGTATAAGGGATGTTGATATAAGCACAATACTCAGGAACGCTGAGGCATGAAGATCGTGGGTTTCATTATGTTATAGGCTAGATAATGAAGCCCCATGGAGAGTAATATAGAAGCAAACCATATCAACCACAAAACAGTATTTACAGCATTTACAGAGAAACTGAGAAAATTTAGTATAGAGTTGTCATACATTCCCTCAGTTGTTTCCTCTGGTTAACATCTTTATACGTACTGTGCATTTTTGTTAGTATTAGTGAACCATGACTGATACATTTTAATGAGCAGAAGTCCATAGTATATTCAGATTTCCTCAATTATGTCCTTTACTGCCCAGGGTCTTGTGTAGGATGCTACGCCAAATGTACTATCAAGTCCCTGATGAACATCTTTCCTATAAAGGGTTTCAGACTTAGACGCTGTTCCATGTGTTAGGCAGGTACACACGGTAAGTGTTATGAATCCCTTTAATCATTATGTCATGTCCCCTTTGTCTTTTCTACCCTTCCTTTTGGTGAGATCTAGTATATAGGAAGTACATACAGCTATCTTGTCTCTCTCTTTAAAGGAGTTATCGTGGTATAATTTTATTTATTTATTTCTCTCCCTCCTTCCCTTCCTTCTTCTCTCTGTCCCTTTTGTTCTCCTTTCCTTCTCTACTTTTCTTTTCTTTTTTATTGTTAAAGACATTACATAAACAACTGAGTCACTAACCCAAGCCTACACCTTTTTTTTTTTTTTTCTAAACTATGTTTTGACATTTAAAGATTTGGGCAACAACATGTAATAGGGCTTTCTTCTTTTTTTTAATCTATGTTTAGTGTCTCTTAACTGTATTTCTAAGACATTCATATTGAATGTGAGTATTAATATAGTCAAATTAATAACTGGCATATCTGTAGAGGTTTTCTATGTGTCTCACTTGTTTTTCAGTTCTTTTCTTTAGCCTTCTCTTGTTTTAGTTATGGACTGTATATGATTTCAGTGTCTTAACTTCAATTATTCTTCCTTATAAAATTCTTTTAATGGCTGCTCTTGGGTTTGTAACGTAAACTTTTCACAAGTATGTGGCTTTATTTTTAGTTCTGTATTTCTTCATGAGTGCTGTTTGAATGACTGTGATTCATTTATATGTTTCAATCATGTAACTGTGATTCTTATTATCTTAACAGTTATGTAGAAGATTAAGAGTAAGGAAGTAAAATATTTTATTTTACAAACACATCCCTTCTCCATCCCTCTTGCCCCCTTTACACAGATCTGAGTTTCTGACTTCTGCCATCCTCTTTCTCCTGTCTTCTGATATTGCTTGTAGGGTGGGTCTACTGGCAATACATACCTCCATTTTATCTTTACATTTCAACTTTACTTTTGTAGAATAATGTTTCTAGATAGGAAATTATAGGTTGAAATGGGTTTTCATTTAAGTTTTGTCTTTCATCACTTCAAATATTTTATCTTATTATCTCTTTTCTTGAATAATACATGTTTTTAAGTTTTGAATGAGAGATCACCACCATTACTCTTTTCTTTTCCCTTGAGTGTGAGATGCATTTTTCTCTGTGTTTGCCTTGAAGATTTTTTAATTTGTCTCCTATTTTCTGGAGCTTTAAAACGATAGAGCTTGGTATTACTATGCCAGGGCACTTGCTTCATGCCTAGCTTCACCGGACAGTCAGCACTTGATGTGAGGATTTCAGGCTGATCAGTTTCCCTCACTCTGCCAAAAGTAGAAGAATGATTTTTTCCATTGTGGGAGCATGGTGAACTGCCCGGAAGCCCAGCCTAAGCAACAGCCCAGCATCCCAGACTACAGCCCCTCCCTAGAAGCTCTCATTCTCTATGTGCCTTGCAAAAATTCACAGGCTATCTATTCTGTGCATTTTTACCCTTTTGTGAACAATAAATAGTAATATACATTAATATTAATATTATTATTGTGTGTATATGATGCGAGTATGGGGGCGTACATGAGTCAAAGCACACATATGAAGGCTAGAGGAAAACTCTCATGACTTGGTAAGTATTGCCAACTTGTGGGGTGAGGGCCAAATTCACATTGTCAGGCACTGTGCCTGAAAGCACCCTTATCTACTGAGCTATCTGCTCAACAATAAGTATCATTTATTTTCAGAACATTATCCATATTTGGGCTGGAGATATGGCTCAGCAGTTAAAGACATTTTCTTTTCTGAAGGATCTGGGTTTGAGGCCAAGCACCACATTTTTGAATAATATCTAGATCTAAGGCAGTGGTTCTCAATCTGTGAGTTGTGACCCCTTTGGGGAATCGAATGGTTATTTCACAGGGGTCTAATATCAGATATTTTACATATCACATATTGATACTATGATTCATAACAGTAGAAAAATGACAGTTGTGAAGTAGCAACAAAAATAATTTTATGGTTGTGGGTCACCATAACTTGAGGAACTTTATTAAAGGGTCAAAACACTAGGAAAGTTGAGAACCCCTTATCAAAGGAAATCTGATGCCAAACTCATGACTTCATACACAGTGTCCAAACATACATGCAGAAAAACAACTGTACATATGAAATATAAATAAATATTAGAAATTATTAATCAGGAATTACAACTTACTACATTTCAGCTAAGAAAATCAAAAAAGCATTGAAAATATAATTATTAAACATGAGTTAGAAGTATCAGACAAAATGTTCTGATGTCAATAAAAGTAGTATAAAAATCTTGTAAAAAGTATCGATGATATTAATAAAAATGGAATTGAGTAAGGGTACCATATGTGAGATTATAAAATGTTTATTAAAAACCACCCTCTCAGTTCTAATTTGAGATTTTGGGGGGGGGTACAGTTACACCAAAAAAAGTCAGTAGTTAAACATTCCATGAAACCATTAAGGAAACCATCAAATAACCAAAACATATGACTATTGGGAATTAAATTGTAATCAATGCACCTATAGCAAAGAGCACAGCACAGTGAGGAGCAAATCAATGTGATGATTGGAAGTTATACATTTCAAGATCCAGTTGTTCTTCTCTGATCAGTCTTCTCTGAATTGATTAATCACAGTTTATGCTTTTAAACATGGTCTCTGGTCAAGACGGGTACCATGTTTTTTCAACAAGAACTGCATTTTTGTGCTGATGGAGGCTATCTGTCAAGTTCACAGCTGTCACAGGTGGCTCTTTCAGCTCATCTGAAGTGGAGCTTCAGCCACCATTTCTCCCAGGTGCCTAGACAGGCCAATGATGATGCTTTCCAAACTACACACTGAGCAGCAAGATTCCCAGAGCATAATCTAAAGAACTGCTTGGAAAAAAATCTGTACCTGCATGGGGACCTAGAAATGAGATGAGTTGGTGAATATGTGAGACCTTAGCTATAGTTCCCGGGTTTTTTGTTTTTTGTTTTTGTTATTCTTCTAAGTTATTTCATTTGCAGTAGTAATTTATTACGTGTGTTTCTAAATACAGTTTAAACTCAGTATATATTCAGCCTTCCCACAAATCAGTAATTAAAAGACAATCTAAACATGGTATTAATATTAAAATATAGAATGAGACATTGGAGTTTGTGATATAAGAACATCAAATTTAGCACTGTTCTAAAATAGAGAATAAAATACAAGAGATGACTATGAATGTTTCACTTAATGTACCTTCTGTATTTTATAACAAAATTCATGTTTTAGTGACTTGTTCCTAACTATTGTCATTAAATTCTCATCTGCATTACCTTACGTTAAGTAGTCCGACTTGCATGAGTCACACAGAATGCAATAACATTATTATTGATAAGTTGCTGGCATATTAAATTAATATTTTCACTTGATGAAAAGTGGAACTTTTTCTAGCTCTCAAAAATATGGCTTATGAGGTTGACAAAGTATTTTCCTACCATACATACCATTCTAGATTCAGTCTGCGGTACCATATAAAACTGTGGGGTGCTATATACCCTGATTGTACCACACAGGTAGAGGCAGGAGGAGCAGACTTGGTTGTTGTTGATTATAGAGCGAGTTTGAGGTCAGGCTGGAATATGTTAAACCATAACTCAATAAATAAATAAAGCCTATACCTCCTATAAGCCTTCAGAAATGCTATCCTCTCTGCTACTGTGCCATTTGTCTCTTCCACTACATAAGCTTTTACTTAACAGGAATCACTTTAGATATGACTTTCTTCCTTATTTTCCACAATTTTTAGAACCATTTATTTTTGCTCATCAGTTAGAAGATACATAGTAATTTGAGGGTAACTATACAAACATAATAATTATTAAACTATATGTGAATTATACTAAATATAACTCTAATACATTCATTTGAAAGGTGTTCTTATGTACCATATAATCTGAAGTGTGTGATATGCAGCATATAATATGTGTTTGACATGTGTTATGGTGCATTTTGTAGCCAAGTAAACAAGTCTTAGTATGTGTATGTTATTAGGGGCCATTTTCCATAATTACTCCACTTATTTTCTCTTTAACGAAATGCCTGCTGTGACTCTGATTTTGTTTCCTGCCGTTACAGAAATATATGACTGCATGTTTACTTTCCACTGTTTGATTAACTTACTTTCAGTTGATCTCTATGTTCCAACCTCTGCATCTTCTCCTGGACACACTTGGGTTTGCCCTGCTGGAGGATGCTCTTGCTGGAGCAGTCAGTGTGCTATTTCTGAAATGCAAAACATACCTTGAACATGTGCTCAACTGGCCAACAATCAGACTGTTGTCTGAGGTGTACAGGCTCAAGGCCGCTGAGAGCAATGCCGGTTTCAGGCACCTTAGATGTTGGAAGATATTGCCAATGTATTTCTTTATTCCTTATTCTCAGTCCTTAAGTCTGACAAATCCCAAAGAAAATTTAAAAGTTAAATATGTTTTCAAGAAATGCTTTCTTCTCTTTGTAAGAAGAGTAGCTGTTTGTTAATGTGTCATTCAATCAGAATACATCCATACAAACTATCTTTGTGTATCTTCATAGACAGTTTCCATGATGGGAGAACACAAGCCACTGATTTTGCATTGGAAAGAAAACAGTATGTCTTCCTTGGTCACTCTCTGGCCCTTAGCCACATAGTTTGGCCCCAAGGTGCATGTCTCAAATGTAGAGAATGTTTTCCTGAGGAACCTTCAGAGAAGTGCACTATTCATTTAAATCCTGCTTTCTTAGCTTTGAGCATCCCAACTGTTTTTTTTCCCCAAAGCCTTGGACTATTTGCTTCTTTTCCAGATGATTAGTTCAACAAAATTGGGTGATTTCTGGTCAGGATGTATTTCAGTGTCCAGCCACACATGCCCTGAGGACTCTAACAGCATGGCCTTCAACAAAACAATATCTCCTCCTAAGAAGTATCAGGAGCTCCTTCAGTGTATTGGAACTCACTGCTCATCCAGAGACGCTGTCACTCGCAGCTCACTGCAGATCTCTCAGAAGGGATTCCTGTTATAGTTAGTTATACTCCCTCAATTTATTTGATGGCAAAAATGGTTCCAAAGGGTATTGTGTTTCTGAACAGATGAGTCTGTGTTGCGTCTTAGCACAAACACCATGTTGTGATGATATGACCAGAGCTGGTTGCTCTGTTTAGGTGGAAATAGAAAAAAAAAAAAAAGGTGTTAATTTTGTTTTTCAACACAAGTGAGTAGAAGGTGCTTGGTCCCTGGAAATCTTTCTCATGCTAACATTTGGCAGCTGTATGGCCTTGGACAGGCTCCTCTTTGGTTTCTGGGTTTCGTTTTCCATATGCTATTGACTTCTCCAGTTATTATGGATCATGGCACAACACTGCCTTGATCTATAGTAGTGACTGAAAGAATAGAATGAAGAGTGAAATCTAGACCATCTTAAACCAAACCTGCAGAGGATGACCACTGGGACAGTTGCAAAGGCAGCCCAGAGTAATTGAAGGTAGTCTGCGTCTCATTATTATACTACAACACGTGTCCCAGGGGAAACATTTACCATGATAACAAAAAGTCATACATGAAGGGATATGTAACTTCATGTAAAGAGAATGCATGAGAAATCCTAAGTAATGCAAATGACCCCCAAAGCCTATAGTACACCAAACACAAGCAATCCAGCCCTCTGCACATAAGGCTACTTACTAAACTCTTTGGCCAGCTTCCTCTGTTGAAACTGTCTCTTGGCTTAATAAATCTTACTATCCATGTACCTCTGTCTACTGCTTCATTCCATAACACAAACCTTAATCCTCTCCCATGGTGCCCACTCAATTCTGATAACCTGATACCTGCTACTGTATGTTTTGTATTATAAAGCATGCATATATTATAAATATAAGGTGACAGAATTAATAGATGTTAACTAACTTAAAACTTTACTGGTCCTGAGTATATTCCCATCTCTCTGTAAAATAGTGATATGTCTAGCAATCTCTCTCTAAACTGTTGTGTACAAGTGTATGAAACACGCTTGTATATAGCTTTCTAGGAAAACTAAGAATGTGGGAATGAATCCAGACTAGTCAAGCACAGCCTCAAAGCAGCCTTCCCAGAGCCTCCTTGCAGGATCAATGTCTTCTTAGGCGGAGGGCTGCTAGTCACTGAGAGAAAGCACCTTCACTTACTTCTACCCAGCCCTTTCCTTTTGCATGAAGTTAGTATACATCTAACCTCTGACCCTCTAACAAAGCATCATGCTAATTCTATGATGCTGTGAAGACAAATGCAGTCATGGCCACAGTATTCAGCTAAGCTATTTCCCCAAAACTTCATATGAAATCACCGCACTGTGAATTATCAAAATGTAATGTTCCTTTTAAACATGTTATTTTTAAAAGCCCATTTCAGACCTGAGAGGGAAGCAAGGTTTTTATGTGTATGCCTGCTTGGATTCTGTCCAAATGTCATGTGAAGAATTTATTGTTATTACTGTAATACTTCAGAGGACTGTGGAATGTACATTCAAGGCAGATTTTTAAGCTCTGTAGGGGGAAAGGAAAAGAGTGGAGATGGTGTGATGGAATTCTGCTCTCTGCAGGAGGGAGGAAGAGAATCTCTTTATGCCACTCTTCCATGCTGAGCCTCTACACTGCGGGACCCCTGGCATCCTTGTACAATATTAAATTATTGTTTCCCCTGGGGTACCCACACATGTCCAGTGACTCAGAAACAAAGTAATACATTTTAAATGTATTGATAATAAAAAGTAGAGATAACAGAGAATGAAAATATATAAATTCATTTCTCAGGCAAAGTCACTAGCATTTTGGTAGAGTAGTAACTATTTTACCCCTTGTTGTTAATGCTTTCATTTGAAACGCAGCAGTTCTCTTTTGCATCAGTTTATGAGGAATATATTTTATCCTTTACAAATATAATGAAAGTTTTGTTTAATATTTTAAAGTTCATAATATAAGGGGAAAACTGTAGTAAGTACTTGATCAAATATGCTGGATGAACTTTTAAGATTTTTAAAAATGAGGACATTCACTATTTAAAAATATTTTATCTTCAAGTTAATGACAATATTCAACACCTTCCTCGAGTACATTTTCTGCCCTATTTCTTGCATTTGTTGGAGTTTCCCTCCTCTTTCTTGTATAAGCCTCTTTCTTACTTCTTCTTCTTTGTTACAAATTTCTCTCTAGTGCTGATGGTTTGACTAGAGGTCTTCCAAATTCAAGAAACTCTTGTCTAGTGGCTGAAAATAGAAACTCACCAAATCACTTGCCCAGAATTCCTTACCATGTGGTTTCCTGTTAGGGACTGCCAGTAGGGTACCCTAGACAGGGATTGGGAGTTAAGAGAGGGGGGCCTTCCTTCCTGTATGTATTGCTTCTGAAAGCACCAACACACAATAGCAGGTGGCTTTTCCAGTCTCCCAGTTCTTAGTCATCTCTAGGACCAGCCTCTGTGAGTACACAGAAAGTGATCCTGTCTGAGCCCATGTACACTATGGCACACAACCCTGGGTATCTTTTATGGTTTCTCTCCTCCACAGATAGCCTGGTTCCTGACAGGCTATCAGTTCCAGCCCAAGCATGGCTATTTGAAAAGTGAATTATTGAGTTATTTTTTTTTCTAGAAAAACACAAATGTCTATTTACTCCAGGTAAAACATTAAAGTCAGACTAAAGGATTATTTCACCATAGCCCAACTGGTAAAGCCATGAGTTTATGGAGCGTTACTTAAAGAGCCCAGCTGGGGAGTTCAGAAATGAGGGACTCTCCAAACAGCTGTATCAGCACAAAGTTCCATCATCGTGGATGATGATTTTATGGAAACCATCAAGGAGTCTGTCTTTCAGTTAGTGTTCCTTCCCCATTTCTGCACACAGTTACTTCTCCTGAAATCAGCTGAAAGAAGGCAGGAAGGAGAAAGAGCTGGGATCTTGGGCATAGGTCCTGTGACACTCCTCTACTGCTTTTACCATGAAGGGGTATCACTACTCTATCCCATTACCCTAAACTTAGTTCTTCTCAATTGTCACAGGAACCTTGACAGAGTAGTCCTCCCTCCAAGATGGAGATCATGTCATGCCCAGTGGAAATGGCCACACTCTAACATCACTTCCTGGTGTTTTTCACAGAGGACCTAGTGACCACTCTTTCAGGTTCTTCTAAATTGTGATCATTGCTGTTTTCATTTTCTTCTCATCCCCAGAGCCAGGGATCCTTCAGTAGCTCTTACTCTGTAGCTCTAGCATCTCTTTTCTATTCTCACAGTCACCTGCCTTGAAGTTGGTACAAAAGTAATTTCAGGTTTTGTGTCTTTGCTTTGCCGAACGATGTCACTCGACCTTGGAACACATTCTGAAACAAATGTGATTATGTTATACGGCATTCTAGTTTACATTTCAAATTTTGTGTTTCTTTGCCAATGACTCTTATTACTCATCCACGTCCTCATTAGCTTCCACCTTGGATGACTGAAATGAAGTTCATGCTGGCTTATTGGTTTCTGATGCAGTTCTCTTCTGCACACTGTCACTACGCTACCTTCTCATGCCTCATTCTACAAGCCTCAAGTGGGTCCTTTGGTCCACAGCTTGTAGTGTGATGCCCTTGTCTGGAGAGCTTGCCCTAGGAAAATATTTTTCATTTTTACTGCTACAGCTCATTGTATTTTTAGGAAAACTTTTTTACTCTAGAGCTTCCTCCTCATCTCTCTGTCTCCCTTCACAAGGTACATGAAAGTCAATAGATTCTAGTTTTTGACATCTCTCCCAGGGATAGTTATGCTGGCTATGTGTTAACTTGTCACTGCAGGTCAGTTGACTAAGAGATGGAAGTAAAATAAAGTGTTTTTTTTAAATTATTAGACACACACACACACACACACACACACAGAGAGAGAGAGAGAGAGAGAGAGAGAGAGAGAGAGAGAGAGAGAGAGAGAGGAGAGTGGAGAAGACGTGTGTGTGCACACGTGCACGCGTGTGCGGTTTCATGTAAGACACCTTACTGACTGTGCCATTTTCCTAACTCGTCTTCCTCTTCCTCTTCTTCTTTTATTCATGAGCTGATCATTTACCTTAAAAATCCCAAAATCATTGTATAAATATATAAAAATCTATTGTTTCTAATTTATCACTCTATAAAAGCATGTTGTAATATATTCTTTCCTTATAGTAAGGAAGTTGTGTGAAATAAAGTATATAATAAATATACTTTATATATAAAATAAAGCTGATATAAATTTCAGGACTTTTTAAAGACAAAATACTCTAGAGAATTCTTGTGATATCATGACATGTATCTTTCCCCCACATCTCTTCCTTCCTTCTCCCCTCTTTCCCCTTTCTTCCTCCCTTCTTTCCTTTCTTCTCTCACTTTCATTCCTCTATTTCCTCACTGCCCTTCCTTCCTTCCTTCCTTCCTTCCTTCCTTCCTTCCTTCCTTCCTTCCTTCCTTCTTTTCCTTCCTTCCTTCCTTCCTTCTGTAAATCCAACACCCAAAGCCAAAATTATGATGGTCAATTTCCATTACTAAATTTAATGTTTAATTTCATGATTAAATCTGACCCATAATATAGATGTCAAGTTTTACATCTTAGAGACTTTAAGAGTGTCAAAGGGGAATTTCTTCAGGAAACAGTATTTGGGTGTGTTTAAAAAATAATATTAGCAAAGAAGTGTGAAACTGAGTTGCCTGGACTTTCATGAATGGCTTTCTATATTCCACCCCTCAGCAGATCTCACACAAGAGGAGAGATTAGTTACATGTGGAAAACTTCCAAAGGACAGAGGAGAAATCTCATACTCTGTAGATGCGAAGGAAATCTGGGAATAATGCCTTAGTGTTTTGCCTGCAGAGAGGTTTGTAATTGTATAATTTTACTGTAATTCACATAACTGCTGAGCCGCCATTATTTCGGAGTCAGTTATAAGCAGAAGCGGTGTTCCCTGCAGACAGCAACTCTAAATCTCCTGTGTATCTGCTTTCACAACTGATATTTCAAGCTAAGGTGGTCTAGTTATGCCTAAGCACTCAATGATTAATATGCTAGTTATGCAAACTCAAGATAACAGGAATAATGAGCTTAATGACAAAAAGATCTTTAATAATCATAAATGAATATAGATGACAAGAGACCAATGCTGACTTTCTTCCTCTCTAGTCTTCTGTTGATGCAGAGTGTCAATGAGGAACACATTTTCTCATTAAAATCCTTCATGTACTTGATTTTAGATAATAAATCTGTTCACAGAGTCCATTCATTCTTTGCTCAGTTCTAGTATGGGCATGCTGACATGGTGATATATGTAACTACATGAACTCCTGTATTTTATTTGAAAACCTATCTACTAATAACTCTAATTTAGGTTAAAAAATTCAACATATCTACATTCCCTGTTATGCCTTATTTATTGTTTTTTTCCTAACTCATTTCTCCTGGTAATGAAGAAGGTAATATTTTTCACTATAATAGCATAAAGACATTTTGAAACTACATACACTTGCATTTGAGTTAGATAGCAGCAGATTCATTATCAGTATCCATATTTAAGTGGCAGTGGCAGTGGCAGAGTGGTAGGGTTCCTCAGTGTGAAAGGACTTCAGCAGAGAGAGAGAGAGAGAGAGAGAGAGAGAGAGAGAGAGAGAGAGAGAGAGAGAGAGAGAGAGAGAGAGAGAGAGAGAGAGAGAGAGGGTGTTATGGTTAAAAAAATTCATGATAAGCAAATGAACTCTGATCTAAGAAATCAGATACCACCTATTTCTGCTCCCACCAGAGGTTTAATTAGAAATAGTATCCCTCTCTGCTTCCTGTACTACACTGTCCTGTTGTTATGGGCCACACACTGTTTAAACAGCTGCAAGGTTTTTCTTGAGGGGTGACTAAATTGCTCTGGTGACACTGATCCCCATATGGATCTAAAACTATGAGGAAACTCGATCATTTGCAGAATGACTTAGGAGCTGAGGGGGGTAAGTCATGTTGTCTGCTTGAGGATAATTAGTTAAGAAAGTCAATTGAATGGGAAGACTTAGTACTGCATTGCTCAGTCAGCTCAATGCCAAACCTCCTCTTTTCAGCCCCAAACAAGAATGAAATCCAGCACAGAGACAAATAATACATTAAAAGGCAAGTTAGCCATGAGCACCAAAACTCACATTTGACTCTCTAATGGCAGAATGCGAGACATCATTGACTTCTTACTTCTGTTCTCTTGTAGGATCTTGATATACATTCTGCAAACTTGTGAATGAACATAGCCTGCTCCTTGTAGTCACATGATCTCCTAGTTTAGGAGTTTCAACTGCAAGGCTGTTGAAACACTGGGGTGAGACCCTGAATCAAGAATTACATAAATTCCAGAGATCTGAGGCAGAGCCTGACATTTATACTTATAGCAATCCTAGGTATCATTGATATTCCAGGTATCAAGAATCCGAGGTATCAAGAACTGAAGTTTGCTGGCCTCAGAGAATAATCGTGAAATTGCTCGATGGGCCAAAGACTTCCTGTTGGTCTGTCAAAAGTAAACTATTAAGGGAGAAAGGAGAAGCACAACTGTATTGCTTGGGAAACTCTTAGACATGAGGAACATTGGATGTAAAAGGCTTTTCACCATAAGCCTACTTCATCATTTTTAATTTGGTAATTATGGGGCAGGACTCCTCTCATCCTGAATGGACTAAATTTGAGCGTATTGATCTGTTAAGGGAATTTTATGGACTTGATTATATTAAATAAAAAGTAATCCAAGTACTATATCCAAGATTGATCAGATGATCAAATTTCTGTGAATAGGATATACTTTAAATCAGGTCCATGTAGGTGACAGCATCGTGGATATTGTAGAGATCAGGCTAAGCCCTGTTTTAAGTTACTCCATATTATATAAAACAATGATCTTCATTTTTTTGCAAACTGTAACTTGCCAGAGAGACTTCATTTTACAAGCATCTTTTGGCTCTATTTTGAGAATGGAGAATGACTCTGCACCTTGGTACCATTTGTCTGGATCAATGATGGTGGAAGAAACTGATAAATAATTTAATCCTGAAAGTAGAAAGGGTGCCATCCTATAAATTTATCAGAAGTTACTGGAAGAACACATGTCAGGAAATCATATCAGGGAACCCAGACTAGAGAACCTAAAAAACACACCGGGTTTGAGGAAGTCTCTCTGTTCAGTCAACTGAATCCAACAGGGAAGAGGACACCTAACATTGTAATGGTTACATTCCCACTGACCTGTCTTGTGATGACCAGGAGTGTGAATTACTGGAACAATGGACAGATGCCTCCAGTATGTCCTAGGGGCTTCAGGTCTGCTTGGGGTTAACAAGGTTTGCATGTATTGTCATCCTCATGCCTGCTCATTCATCTGTCTGGACCTTCCATCATCCATTGCCCTGTTTATTCACCTGCCTTAGTCTTGCCATTCATGTCTACTGGTTGCCATTCCTGGTTCTGTACCTAACTTGATCAACTGAATTCATTGATGTGGCTCTGCCCACATCTGTGATCAAGGCTACCACTTGTTTGACTCTAGAATTGTATTTGCAGTAGAGCTCCAGCCCTGTTAATTATTTGACTCCAGCTGAGATGTTCTGAAATTCTGTCATCTTAGACTATGACTTTTCATGGTTAGACCTTCTTAAATTCTACTGAGGCCTCTTTAATCCTTTATAGGTGTTCAGTGACCTACACAAACAAACAAATGTACACACACAAGCATACATACACATATACACATGTAAACACAAACACATGTACACACACAAGTACATGTACACACAAGCACATGTAAACATACACACAAACACATGTATATGCACAAACAGGCATGTACACAAACACTCTAAAAATCACATAGCTACTGTATGATGTGTAATGTGAGATTTGAAAGTTAGTGTTAGAAATTAAGATTCAAATGAAAGAACATGGTTGCCTCAGCCAGGAGAATCAAAGAAAGTTGGACTATTTGTCAAATTGATGCTACCCTCCCCACCACCAAAAGCTGTGCCTTGTGAATTTATTGTTAGTCAATAAGGTCTGACATTGTGGGAAGACACCAATGTGTTCATCTGTGTTTCTGACATGTTGTACTCATGACAGACTGTCACTGAGGTTTGGTCATTCTTGCCCCAGAATACAGCATCAATCCCACAATAGAATAACTGCCTTCATAGTTGGCACATGGCTTGAATGGCTTTGTTTCTGTGCTTACGTCAAAGTATTCATTCTTGTCCTGCTGCAGACAAGCCTTTGTTTCATATTTCTTTTCATTACTGCAACTCTGTGAGTGTACAGTTTCTTCTTTGGGCCAACTCTTCCTTTGACCTCACTCTAAGTGAATGTTAAAGCTGTTTCATTTCTGAATGACCTGTTTACCACCTCCATTTCATTTACTGTTAGTGTCAAGGAGTTTTTAATAGAAAAAATATGACCATACTTTATTTAATGTGTAATGCAATTTACATATCAAATAACACTGCAAGAAAATGATTTGACTTTTAAGCAAACAGAAAAAGAGGGAAAATTGTAGGCTTTTTTATTATTGCCATTTTATCTCCTGTTTTCTTCTCCCCTGATTATACCTTTCATAGGATGCTGTATTTTACTTTTTCCTTTTGCTTTGGGACACCTTTTCTAACAAACTTTTTGGAATGTCTTTCAATGATATTTACAAAATCCATAGCAAAATACATGAAGCAAAAGTTCAAGATCATGAAAAATTTCTGTGCAAATATAGAAGAAATGCATACTTGTAAAGACTTGCGTAGTTACATATTTGAGTTAATAGCATGAACTCTAAGCTTCTTTGTAGTTGAAGCAAAGATGCTCTGGTCAACTTTGAGCAGTCTGTCACTAGAGAGGAGAAGATGCCCTCATCGTTTGAGGTCAGAGCCAGAGGCCTACTCCTTAAGTGTGTCTTTGTCTCAAGGACTCTGGGTGCTAGTGGATGACATTTTAATGACATTATTAAGTAATTACAGTAGTCTGTTTTATAAAGCTTTCAAAGACCCTTTTAGGGCATCCATTTATGTAAGCTGTGGGTCAACTACAACAAAGTAACTGTCTTGTCAGAGGCTACAAAGCTTTTTGATGGCACAGTACCGTTTACGGGTGAGAATGTAGCTGTCTAGAAAGTGGCATGCTTATATTCTTCAAAATCATTCCCAGGACTGAAATGCTTTTCACATGGCTCCGGGTGGAAATCAGCTAGCAATAATTCAGGAGCTTTTTCTCTGGCAAGAAACAGCTCCTCGTTGCTGATTAAGGAGTGGCTCTCTATTTTGAAAGTTAACCAGCAGAATAGGAGGGACAGTCTCTTGTGAAAACTAGACCAGAAATCAACGGGACTTCTTGAGTAGATGGCCACCCACTCTCCATGTTGAGGTGAGCCAAGATTGGGCAGGTCCAAGAGGTTAGTGAATTAAGAGTTCAGGAGCCTATTTTAGCATATGAATAAATGACTTATTATGTCTCCCAAGTTCTTCTCTTAACCATGTGACCACAATGATTATGACTGGAACATTTTCAAAGCATAAGTTGCCAGCCACCCACTATGACTATAGAAAAAATTTTTTTTCAGTAAATGCACTGATAGAACATCTGTTTTTAAGAAACAAATCTTGGTGAATCTGCCAAGATGAATTAGTTACAAATTTGTGTTTAAATATCTCAGTAAATTAACTGAGTTATGTGATACAATTACATTTTGAAAGATAGCTAACTTGAATCGTAATTTTGGTTTTAAAGTAAATGATTTGAAGGACTTTTTTTCAGATTATACAAGTTTCCCGTTGGTACCTCTGACAGTTTTTCTCTTATAGTCATGCCATAAGCATATAGAAGGAACATTGGATATGTTTATGTTAATCAAACAAATCATTGAAATAAGCCAAATGACAATAGGTAGAATTAGGGTGCTGATAGCACAGTGCCCTTGGATACTAGTGTATGATTTGTTAGTAGCACCTTTCCCACCCCCTTCCTATGCAAGGCTCTGTCTCTGGCAGATCTTTACTTAGCATCCATCAAGACAAACTATTGGTTTTTGCAGAATGAAAGTCACCAGAGTAGTGTCATTCAGGAATAATGTACCGGTAGGCTTAGACAAAGATAAAGCCGGGTGTGGTGGCGCATGCCTTTAATCCCAGCACTTGGGAGGCAGAGGCAGGCAGATTTCTGAGTTCGAGGCCAGCCTGGTCTACAGAGTGAGCACCAGGACAGCCAGGGCTACACAGAGAAACCCTGTCTTGAAAAACAAACAATCAAACAAACAAGACAAAGATAATCTGTAACTATGCCTTAAGCAAAATAATTGTCCCAATGAAGTATTTGTAATATGTACAGTATTTATATAGAATTTATTTATATATAAATTTTTATAGTAAATAAATATCAGTAGCTTATTAAAGAGAAAGCTGATATGGTGGTTGAGACAGAATGGTTGTCAAGATAGTGTGTTTTGCAAATACGCTGGCTGTGACTCTTGCTGATCTGTCTCTATTTTTTTGGCAGGAGAAAGCTATCATTCTGCTAATGGAACCTACAACTCTGGATTGTAAATGAGTTGAAAGCATTTGAGTGACTGTGCCTGGGAGCTGGGATGCCTCTTCCAATTTTCCATTCCAATGTAGTCATTTGATGATCACCAAATGTCATCAAAATGTGGGGTACATGTGGCTCCTTCAGAATAGCTGAGTACTGAAGGAAATGAATCTCTTACATTTCTTAGAGACACAGCATAGGAAAAAGGTTAAAAAATAATGGTGATCTCCAGGGCATGTACCCAAAAGATGCTCCACCATATCATAAAGACACTTGTTCAGCTGTGTTCACAGCAGCTTTATTCATAATAGCCAGAAAATAGAAACAGCTTAGATCTTCCTCAACTGAAGAACAGATAAAGAAAATGTGGTACATCTACCCAATAGAATACTACCCAGCTACTAAAACAAAGGCATCATAAATTTTTTCAGGCAAATGGATGGATGTTGACAGTATCATCATGATTGAGATAACCCAGTTTCAAAATACATGTATGGTATGTACTCACTTATAAGTGGATATTAGCCATAAAATGCAAAATACCCATGCTACACTCCACAGACTCAGTGAGGTTAAACAAGAAGTAAAGGACAAGCAAGGATGCTTGAATCTCACTTAGAAGGGGGAATAAAATGGTTATATGAGGCAGATGGAGGGAGAGAACTGAGTGGGAGAGGGGACAGAGAGGAATGGGGTTCCCAGAATCAGGTGTGGGGAGGGACAGGTGAGATGGCCAGATAGTCATGAGAATAAATGGAAATCTGCAACTGACAGGTGGGGAAGTAGGAGCCACATCTAGAAAGAGACCTGGGATAGGGGAGGCACCCAAGAATCAATGAGGGTGTCCTTAGCTGTGACTCACAGTATTGTGGATATGGAATCTGAAGAGGCCACCTACTATAGCCAGTCAGGAACTCCAGTGGAGCAATAGGAACACCAACTCTCCCACAAAATTTTTGACCCAAAAATTATCCTGTCTACAAGAAATACAGGGATGGGGGCTGGAGCAGAGACTGAGGGAGTGGCCAGCCAACAACATGCCCAACCTGAGACCCATCCCATGGACAAGCACCAGTCCCAGACACTATTAATGATATTGTGTTATGTTTGCAGATAGGAGCCCAGCATGACTGTCCTCTGAGAGGTTCCACCCACCAGCTAACTCCCACAGACAGATGCAGGAACCCACAGCCAAACAATGAATAGAGTTTGGGGACTCTTATGGAAAAATAGGAGGAAGGATTGCAGCCCCGAAAGAAATAGGAACTCCACAGGAAGACCAACAGACCCAACTAACCTGGACTCTTGGGGCTCTCGGAGACTGAAGCACCAACCAAAGAGCATACAGGGGCTGGACCAAGGCCTCCCCACACATATGTAGCAGATGTGCAGCTTGGTCTTCATATGGTTCCCAAATAACTGGAGTGTGGGTCTCTCCCAAAAGCTGTTGCCTGTCTGTAAGATATGTTCTTCTAGCTGGGATGCCATGTCTGCGCCAACCTCACAGAAATGTGATGTGCCAGGGTGGGGAGATGCCTGGGGTGCCCTATCTGCTCAGAGCAGAAGGGGTTTGGGGAAGAATTGTGGGAGGGGATAACTGGGAGGGGGCAGTGAGAAGGATGTAAAGTGAATAAGTAAAATTTTAAAAAATTTAAAAATGCACTTACCAAAAAAAAAAAGAAAAAAAAGCAGTGACTAACACTCGAGTAGATAAATGTATTTTCAAAATAGCGTAAAGATATAAGAACCAAGAAATGATTCGCTTTACTTAATACAGAAATATAAACAATAGCGGCAGCATCTTTTGTCCTCTGCATCAGAATTTAGCCTTCTATGCTCCTTACATACATTTTATGTATGTCTCTGCTTAGGCAGAGACTCCTGCAAAATTGTTTTCCTTAGAGCAGTTTATCAATGGATTGGCTTACTTCAGGGATAAGTGAAGGAGATTATTAAAATGAACTGTTTGTGGCTCTCTAAGTCTAGGTGAGCCCGAGGTCATGAGTGTACAAACAGAAGTCTAAGAGGGGACCCACGGCAGAGGCTGACTTTTAATGTTGCTTTGCCCAAGACGAATGCCAAAGAAACAGACAAACATGACATAGTCTGCTCTGTATCTGTTTTACTTAGAATGAGTTGTACAGTTTTTGATGGTCTCAGTAGGTCTACACAATTAACAGAGTTACTAAACCAATTAGGAGTTCTTCACCCAAGTCCCTCCTGTCCTTCAGTATACTTTAGAGCATGTTCTACATGTGAAAAAAAAAATCACAGGTGTGTACATTTTAGCGTGGTTCTGATATAACTAGTGAGGCACTATTGGGGGAAAATGCCAATTTTCCCTTTCTAGGCAGGTATTGATTGCAAATAGATTGTTGTGTCTAGGGCACCAGGGAGGAACTGGGAGGAGATATGGGAGGGAAAAGAATATGATCAAAATATATTATACAATTAAAAAAACCTTTCTCTAACTCCTTTATTGGGGACCATGTACTCAGTTCAATGGATGGCTGTGAGCCTCTACATCTATATTAGTCAGATACTGTCAGAGCCTCTCAAGAGATAGCTATATTTAGGCTGGCTTATCCTTCCTTCAGTCTCTGCTCCATAGTTAATCTCTGCAACTCCTTCTGTGGGTATTTGGTTCCCCCTTTTAAGAAGGAATGAAATGTTCACCTTTTGGTCTTCTTTCTTCTTGAGTTTCTTGTGGTTTGTGGGTTATTCTTCCTGTATTCCAAACTTCTGGACTAATAACCACTTACCAGAGAGTGCATACCATGTGTGTTCTTTTGTGAT
>NW_022196898.1:79440268-79568039 GCF_008632895.1 Mastomys coucha
GGAAACTGGGAAAGAAGAAATTTACATGTAAATAAAGAAAATATCTAAAACAACAACAACAACAACAACAACAAAAAACCCCTAAGTAGTGTGTGATAGCTTTGGAAATAGAAAGATTTGGGAATCCTTCTTCTCTGAGGTTCTCTCTCTCGAGATCCTTTTTTTCCTATCCCATCCTAAGATATAAATTTCTGCCACAGTCCTACAGACTGTTATACTCTTCCTTCCTTGACTTAAAAGTGAAGCATGGCTGAGCAAAGTGAAACTTCCATTGGCATGCAGCCGTGGTCTTAAAATCACTACTCTTCCTCGACCGCGCTGGTTTCCACTTGGTTCGTATCAGAATATCTGACTTGCAGTGTTTCCTATTTATCCAAGGACGTTGTGATGCTTTCTGTGACAGCTAAACGTTTTCATCACCATACGTTAAGACAGCACAGTTTAGAGTGCTTCAGTTCAGAAATGTGCTGGAATGCTCTTGACTAAAAAAAATGCTGTTCCGTAACAAATAAAGACCCTTCTTGTATTTCTATCAAATTCCTGCAGGTTCAGGGAACCCTGAACAAGAGGATGCAGAAAGATTCTGAGAGTCAGAGGGGTTGGTGGACACCAAGGTAATGAGCCTTTATAGACACAGCAGGATCGATGCACACAAGGACTTACAGAGACTGTGGGTACATGGGTCTGGGCCAGGTGGGCTCCCTGTGCTGAGAGGGGAAATGAACACAAGCCTTCAACAAGAAACAATCTGCAAATTGATAGCCATTGAAAATGAAAAGTTAGCAAATGAAAGTTTTACCCCAGTGGAATCTCACAGGGAATATAAATCACTCTTAAGGGCAGGCCTCATGCCTTGAAAAGTTAGCCAAAACAAACTATTTTCTTTTAATCTTACAGGTTTATTGTGTCATATTATGGTTTCTGACTTTGTGTATGTATGGGGTTCTATGTGTGTGTGTGTGTATGTGTGTGAACGCATGTGTCTTTGAATCTGAATATGTTTCTTGCACTTTTTCTTTGGCTCTCATTTATTCTGCATTTGTTTGGTTTGGTTGGTTTTATTTTGTCATATTGTTATTTTTAGGTGCCTGACTGTATTCTAATGAGAGAGAGAGGGTATTGATTTGGGTGAGAGGGATCTTGGGAGGATCTGGGAGGAGTTGGTGCAGGGCAAGCCATAATCAGAATGTATTATATGAAAAAATTGATTTAAAATAAATAAATAAATAAATCTCACTCATAGTGTTAGAGACTCATAGGATCTTGTGCTATCTACAAACCACATAAAGAGGACATAACTTTTGCCAGCTGACCCATATGCATCTGAAAGGCAGGTCACGTTAGCTCTTTTAGTTCATTTGGAACTGTGTATCATGTTGTCATTAATGTAGCACAATAAAAGCAGTTTCTATAGAGAAAGCCCTCAGGATCAACTAATTAAAAAAAGTTTTATCTGCTCTACCATCCCATCATTGTAAGATCTTTTGAACAGAACAGTTTGGGTATCAGATCATAGCCACTGATGGTGAAGGACAGTACTGGCCATCCTCTCCGACAGTGAAAACTTAGTCATGAAGAGTAATTTAAAAACTTGAGGCTGTCTGATTGTATCTTTGGGACTTTAGAAATAAGTCTCTAGAGCAAGTGTTACAAAGATGTTCTTTCTCTAAATGTGTCAGTAAAGGCTATAGACAGAGCTTGTGGGTGAGCTTGCGTAGGTGACACTGGTTTAGGTCGCAAACACCCCTGGAAGGTCTATAGCTGTGGGGAGCCGTGAAGCTTGAGAGGCATTCGCCATGACAAGATGGCGCCTACTTCCGCTGTCGAGTAAACAACTGCGCATGTGCGTAGAGTGAAAAGACGCCATGTCACGGCCCATTCTGGGGCGTCACGTAGGGTAATGAGCGAACAGCCAATCATGGGCAGACACGCTGCACTGTGGTGTATATAAGCAGTGTGGATTACTGGCTCGACCCTTTTTTCCATCTGGAGGAGGCAATAAATGTTGCTGCAGAAGGAACCTAGTGTGTCCGCGTGTCTTCTTCCCGGCGAGACGACTGCGCGGGCTACATATATCTAGCTAAATATTTGATACTAATAATACACCTAGAATAATGTCAACTTCAGAATAAATGCACAGGATGTATTTATGTGTTTGAACAGAGAATATACATTTACATATAGAATATATATTAATTGCATGCATCTAGACAAGTCTGGATGTGTCCAGGAAAGCCAGAATAGAAGAGATTCTTGGGTCCCCTGGAGTTGAAGTTATGCTACAGAAAATGAGCAAAAGCAACATCTTGACATTCTGTAAATGCCCCTAGCATTTCTTGTAGAGAAACTTATACATGTTACTGATGCCTAAAATCTTGGGTTTTAGGCTGAGGGTAGAGTACTTGCATGGCATGTACTAAATCTTAGATTCAATTTCAATCATCACCAGTAAAAATTCCTAAAAGTAATTTTAATGTAATAAGCATTCCAAGGAAAAAGCAAAGCCCTGTGGAATGACAGAGATCTAAGTGATTCACTGTCTTAGAAGGTTTGCCAAGTCATTCTTGAGATATATAATGTGTGTGTTCCATCTTTCTGTGAAATATACATCTCTCTCTGTATAACTAAAGGTTGAACATAAATCCTCATGGATACTAGTCCAACGCCCTACCACTCAGCTTGCCTAGACCAGCTTGGAATTTGTAATTATTCCTCTTTTCTCAATCTAAGAAGCTCAGATTAAAGCTATCAAGCCAGTTTTCTTCTATCTCTTTAGTACATCATGGCCTCACTCATGCTGGAGAAATCCTAGACCACTGAGATATATCTTTAGTTCCAAATTACACATTCAAAACAGATTATCAAGTACCAACATTAACAATGACAACGCTGAATGGGGAAAGTCATAAAAATGTTTAAATCTTTCTTCTTTACAAGAGACATTAAGCCTTGTGGTGGCACAGCACGGGAGTGTAAATTGTAGTAGGAGAATATATTTGGTGAAAGAATAAATAAATGCACAAGGAGTCACATAAATTGAAGAACACCAGTAAATGGATTTTTGCAATAATCAGGCCTATATGGATCCAGTAAAGATTTGCTTTAAGATATCAAAAGACAAGAGCAGATTTTGCTAGGCATTCAGGAGGCTTTGACTGGTTGGTTGTGTGAGGATACTGGACATTCAGTGTGTGAAAATTATCATGGTAACTATGAAAATCAGTGGTTTTATATTTCTTTCTTTATTGGTCAAGTTAACGGCACAGCTCTAGTTAGAAGTATCCTGTTAGATTTATATGGTGTCCTTTTTACTGAAGAAAAGCCAGAGTGAGGGTCCCTCACTCCTTTTTTGTCTTTTCAGATATTATGCCCATGTGGTAAGGAGAATGGTATCTGTCTATGGACAGGCTCAGGACACAATTTATCAGAGGCTTTGAAGTCTTCAGAGAGAAATGCCATAAACTTCGTAGAGTGTTATTGCTCCTTTTGATCAGAGATTCTCCATATTTGTCTTATTTATGCTACTTTTGAATGTGGATCTACAAGATATCAGCAATTGCCCATGTTTTATATACAAGTCATTCTTACTTTTCTAATCATGGTAGACATTTCCCAGTACCTAGTCTAGCAGATAACTCTATTTACTGACACGGTGTCTTAGATGGCAAGAAGAACAGCAATTCTGATAACAAAAGATTCATTGGAAACATCCTGGCTCTTTGTGGTGCTTTGGCATGAAAAGTCTTCTTTCTGGGCAAAGACTTTGGCCTTCAAAAGTTGTTGCTATCCCTTCCCAGAATGCAATATCAACCACACTTTCTTGAACATCTCTGCCGATCATACGTTCTTGAACATCTCCATTCACAGCTGACATGGGATTTTCCAGTCTCTAAAGCTGCAGCTAATGAAAATGTGTGTCTGGGCCCAACATAAATGTTCTGGCTTTTAAATGAAGCAGATCACAGGCAGCTTGGACTTACAGTAAGTGAGGCGTCTTTGATTTGCTTGAAGGAAAACACTGGGGAAACTCGTGAGGGCTTGGTTCTGTTTTTAATGTGACAACACTTGGCTACGGTTTCCTCCTTTCTACTTTCTGGCTGCAGTAAAAATATCTTTCCCTTCAGTACCCACAGTCTGAAGAAGCTATAACGATGAGGTGCTTGAACCAGTCAGTTTTGCTTTGCAGATGCCGCTGCTTGACTTGTTATTTTAACTCTCTCTCTCAAGGCATTTTAAAGTGTGAGAGATGAGGTATGGATTTGATCTCTTTGGGTAGTCGACTGTCGGTTTAGAGATGCAGAATTTCCTTCCGCACCATCAATTTATACCTGCTCTTTTAAACTACAATTTTAATAGGAAAACAATTGGATTACATACTGTCGTTAAATAGACCCCAACAACTGTTAGCTGCTTACAATAAAGAGTGAAAAGGGATCATTAGCTGTCTATTTACACATCTCTGGTTGATATGTATGCAGATATATGCAGTACATACAATAGCTTTCAATGTATGCCAGCAGCTTTAAGACCCACTTTGTTATTAGTAATTTAAGTGAACTTGGAGTCTGGCATCACTGTACAGCATTTATATTCTGCTTTAATTAGAATTATTTACTTTATTATTTTAATAATTATTTTGAGCCATCACTTCTGATCATCTTATTTTATGCTGTGTTTAATACATTAGGTGGGTAGTACACACAAATTTTTAAAAATTTTTATTAAGAAGGAATAAAGTATCCACATTTTGGTCTTCTTTATTCTTTAGTTTCTTGTGGTTTGTGGATTGTACTTTTGTGTATTCCGATCTTCTGGGCTAGTATCCACTTATCAGTGAGTGCATACCATGTGTATTCTTTTGTGATTGGGTTACCTCACTCAGGATGATATTCTCCAGATCCATCCATTTCCCTAAGAATTTCATAAATTCACTGTTTTTAATAGCTGAGGAGTACTCCATTGTGTAGATGTACCACATTTTCTGTATCCATTCCTCTGTTGAGAGACATCTGGGTTCTTTCCAGTTTCTGGATATTATAAATATGGTTGCTATGAACATAGTAGAGCATGTGTCCTTAATACACGTTGGAGCATTTTCTGGTTATACGCCCAGGAGTGGTATAGCTGGGTCCTCTGGTAGTACTATGTCCAATTTCTGGAGGAACTGCCAAACTGATTTCCAGAGTGGTTGTACCAGCTTGCAATCCCACCAGCAATGAAGGAGTGTTCCTCTTTCTCCACAACTTCTCCAGCATCTGCTGTCACCTGAGTTTTTTTCCTAGCCATTCTGACTGGTGTGAGGTGGAATCTCAGGGTTGTTTTGATTGGCATTTCCCTGATGACTAAGGATGTTGAACATTTCTTTAGGTGCTTCTCAGCCATTCGGTATTTGTCAATTGAGAATTTTTTGTTTAACTCTGTACCTAATTTTTTAATAGGATTATTTGGTTCTCTGGAGTCTAATTTATTGAGTTCTTTGTATATATTGGAAGCAAGAGAGGGTGGGGTGATGAGCAGGGGGAAGAAGCAGGGACAGGGGTTTGTTTTGTTTTTGTTTTATTTTTATTTTATTATTTTTTCTTTTTTTGGAGGGGAAACTGGGAGAGAAGATATCGTATGACATTAAATAAAGAAAATATCCAATAAAAAAGATTTTTTTTATGAAAACAATCTTTTAAGGCTTATTTTTAATTGATGAAATTAAGATATTTGTCCATATTACTTAGCTCATGTGTGTCATATATACTCATTAAATCCTTCTTGACTTAGCGGTTAGCAAATTCAATGAAATTCAACTTCACTGGTGGAAAACGGGCAGCCTTATAAACATTAGTTTGGGATGTTTGATGCAATTTTCTTGTCAAGATTGTAACAGAGCTCCCCCAAAATTAAGATGAAGGAAATTGCCATTCTCAGTCTGGCTTACTTTGAAAATATTACTGTGGCCCTCTTTGAAATTGGGATTGGTTTTTTAAAAAGAAAAGTGTCCTTTTCAATTCTAGCTCTCTGTAGGAATGGATAAAAATTGCCTGCTCTGAAATGGCTTTAAGAGAAAGCTGCATATTCCAGTCCCGTTTCAGAGCCCATACTAAATCCACAGATAAAGTTTTCTAGCTCTCCCTGTCCTTTCCCTAAACTCTGGAGGAAGTGTCAACTGATAACCGTTCTCTCTTCAGTTTTGGCCCAAACTTAAGGCTATCTACCTTTCTAACTCGTGTATTTCTGGCATTTTCTTTAGATAAAGACAAGTTGCCAGTGGAGAGTTGGTCATTTATGGCCAGAAAAAGTGATTTGGTAGCTGACACAGAACTTGAAACAATCCTGTGGCTCCATTTAGGCCTTATTTCCAGGCCTGTCTTGTCAGTCCTCTATAAACGTGAAGAGACAGAGACGCTGCAGATCTACCGTGGGACTCTGCTTTTCCTCTGAGCCAGAATCTGTGTTCCTTCCGTCCCATGTGTCCCTTCCGTCCTGTGCTAAAGTGTACTGTTGTGGAGACTAGGAGCCCAGAGTTTGTTATCCTGGCACATCTTGATGACGCCCAGCAGCAGAGATCCTTGGTCTTTGGGTTGCTTGTGGCTTTCTCATGAGCAAATGAGGCACTCTACTGTGACGTTCAGAGTTCCGGAATCCCCTGGCAGCCAAAGATGTCTGATGTCAGTGTGTTTTGCTGTGTGTTTTAGGCACCACTCTGTATTAGGCACTGACTGTTGTGTGATAACCAGGTGCATCTGGGGCTCTCTAGTGTGTTCTGAATCACAACATTTTGTTTAACTTCTATTTTGGATGATTTGAGATGCAGCGTGGCCTATGTAACTGAAAGCACATTCTCTTGTGATACAATTAGTCTACTAGAGGTCACTGAATCAAATCTCAATGGCTACCTTATTGTCTTCTAAGATTACTACTCATTCTGTCTGACCTGCCTTTGTTTGTTTGTTTCTTTCTTTTTATTTTTTCTGGATAATTTAGCTTTTAGCTCTATACTTAATTACTGAGTAATTGAATTGATGGGTATTAGTTTTGTCTTGCTTCATTTTGTTTGGAAGTAATTCAGATTCTCCAGGACTAAAATTGGGCATGAAAAATTTGATTCAGGGCTTAGAAAGCTTGCAGATCTTAAAGTTCATTCATCTACTCTAATAGCCTCAACTTGTCATAACTATAATTTGGACTTGTCTGTTCATATACTTAGTAAACTGATATCAGTGTGTTGCTTCTTAGGGCTCTGACAAATGGTTTAATTTAATTTGTTTATATAGTCAAAAAGGTAGGTTCAGACTGGTGACACATATTGACTGTACTTCTCACCAACAAGACATTTCAACTTTCTAGTTTCAAGTATTGCTATCTTGTGAGTGGTGTGTGTATCAGAAGATTTTTTCAGGGTGTTGGTAACAAGTGACCATAATAAATAATGATTTTATTAATAGCAATTAGTTATGGTGGCAATCTTATCTTCTGGCTGTATGGAGGGTTGTTATAGCCTTGTGCCCTCTGCATTTTCAACTTGTTGTTAAAATCATAAATATAAATGAAAGTAGTCTGAGAAATAAGTGAATGTCCCATCTGTATTTTTCAGCCATCACTGTTTAAAACATTCTTCTTTTTGCTATGTGCTGGCAAAAGAATGTGGTCATCTGTGGAGGTGCACCTTTATGCTCTGTGCGTAGTGTAATCTTCCACTGGGCCTCTTTGAATGCTCTCTGAGATTCAGCAGCTTAATCTCTGTTGGTTCAAGGCATCTGGCAAAAAAGTATTCTGAAATTAGGTTGCAAACACACCCAGGGGAAAGCAATCCTTTTGTAGATGATGACCTTTGACATTTGCATCAGCACCGGCACTTGAGCAGTAAAGAAAAGTGAAGCAGAGCAGGAAGAGAAGCAGGCTTCGTTGAGGATCAGTGTACTTAAAGGCAACTTGTCCCATTGTTTGACCTGTCTGACTGTTTCTAAATACACAAGAAAGGTGGAAAATAGCTCCATCCAACCGGAAAAACAAAAGAACATTTCACCCAGTACTCACACTTCTCCATATCAACACTGATTGTCCTGTTCATAGTGCTCGTATGCAAATGCTTCAGGAGGAGCAGTGATTTGTGATGCTCAGCTCTCTTCTCCTTGTCTGAGTTCTGTCGGCAAACACACCTGTGAGTGTGACAGCTGTGCAAGGCTGAGGGAATCCGCTGCATGTTCGCAAAGTGGTGTTTTTTCCCTATGAATCTATCCAATGCATATTTTAGTAGAAGTTTTGAACAAACATTTTTTTTTATTTTAGATATTTTCTTTATTTACATGCGAATTTCTCCATTCTCACTTTCCCTTCCAAAAAACAAAGAAACAAACAAAAACAACAAAACCAAACCCCTGTTGCCTCCCCCTTCCCATGCCTGCCACCCCGCCCTCTCCCACTTTCTGGCCCTGGCATTCCCCTACACTGGGGCTCAGAACCTTAAAAGGGCCGAGGTCCTCTCCTCCTATTGATGATCGACTTTGCAATCCTCTACCATACACATGCTGCCTGAACAATCAGACCCCTCCATGTGCAGTCCTTGGTTGGTGGTTGAGACCCTGGGAAAAGATCTTTACCAACCCTATATCTGATAGAGGGCTAATATCCAAGGTATACAAAGAACTCAAGAAGTTAGACTCCAGAGAACCAAATAACCCCATTAAAAAATGGGGTACAGAGCTGAACAAAGAATTCTCAGTTGAGGAACTCAGAATGGCTGAGAAACACCTAAAGAAATGTTGAACAAACATTTTTAAGCTTTTTAAGACTACACCAACAATTATGGAGAGCTGATATTAAAAAAAAATAGGTGTTCAAATTTCCTAGAAGACCCGCTGTCCCTGTCCTCACCGTAGCATCCACTATTTCAAGGGCTGTTTTCTCTAGGATGCTACAGCCCATTCCGTCCAGTGTCACTCCTGTATGCTCTCTAGCAAATGAGTTTGCTAACATGGGTCTGCCACTGTTACCAATAAGGGCTGATCCCAATGTGAAAAGTGACGTGAACAAATAAGTAGGCACTCAGGGATCCTCTTATGATGACTTCATAATTGGGTGTAAATCTTCCATTTTTATTTATGGTGTGGAGACACAATAGTTAGGCTTTCTCATATTGAAACATGAAGAGGATGTCTCTCAGTTGGACCTAGAACCAGTTACGTGGCTAGGAAGCGACGAGGAACATAGGAAAGGATGAATTGGGTGGAGGGCTTTTGCCTTCGGAGTTCTGCTGCTGATGAACTGGTAACCTGGAATGGCCTGGAACTCAGGGAATCTACCTGCCTCGGTCTATCAAGCACTGAGATTAAAGGCACACATTGCCACATTTAACACACAAGAATTTTGAAAGAATTATTTTGAATAATTTTGAATCTGTATGTCACTCTGGGTAGTATTAACACACTAACAAAATGAATTTTTCTTTTCTATGAATAGAGGACCCCGTTCCCACCATTTGTGTCTCCCCCAACATCTTCCATTCATGTCTCCCATTTTCTAATGTAAATATCTGTCACTTCTTTGCTTAAATTTATTTCTTAGCATTTTTTTTCTTTCCGATGGCATTGTTTTCTTGATTCACTTTTTAGAGAGTCTTTACTAGTACATAGAAATACAAAGAATTTAGATATATTGGTTTTATCCTGAAGCCATACCTAATTAGTGGTTCTAGTAAATTTCCTGGCGCTGCCACTGAAATCATCTTAAAGAGACAATAGGATATAAAAGACAATTGTGTGCTAGTTATGTCAGAGTTGCACTTGTCCATTGTATTGTATATAAACAATACCAGCAGTGCAGCCACATAAGCCACAGGCTCAGAGGTTGGCACAAAGACCTAGATCTTCTAACTGCTAGACTTTATGTCTCGATCTGTGCATTTACTGCAGGCTTGATTAAGCACTCATGGGTCATTAGCGTATCATTTAGTCTGTCTTCTCTGATACTTTCCAAGCCTGTTGAGTCTATGGTAGACAACCCCCTCCCCCCTGTTTTTAACTACTTTTCATTTCTCTTGAATATTTCTTAGAAACCTTAAGTCCCATCAACTTGTATTTATTTTCATTAAAATTCACTTCTGTTTTTAACATCCTTAATGAATTTCCCTTGTTGCCCAAAAGCTACTTGAGCCTGGATATGAGGCAGAACATAGCCACTTAGAGATGGGTACAGAGCATAAGCAAAAGTGCTTGGCTCCCCCTCCCCTTGACAGGGAGTTCCTGTCTATGGATTTATTGGTACGTTCTATTGTCCCATTTTTTTATTTGAAAAATAAAAGGAAAAAAGTACTTCAGCTTTTACAGAAGTCTATCTAGAAGAGAAAGCAGAGTGGGAACAGAAGATGGTGAAAGCAATTCGTTTAAAATGGGATCCCAGTAGTTATACAAAGAGCAATGGAGAACCAAATTTATTAGCATGTGTAGTACACGGTAAGCAGTTTCCTGTCAGGAAAGATCCAACAGACAAATGTAAGGATAATGTAGGTTAAGTCATCTATGTCAAGAATAACTGATGCTAAATAATCATAAAATCAACTGGTTGGACATATTTATAGGAAAGGGAGCAAAAGTCATTTTGTAATTCCTCTGCACAGTCGCTTACAGTTAGAGCTGTGAAGGTGGGCATTAAAGGGAGAGAACAGGAAAGGGACGTGGGAGGGAAGACTTCCTGGACAAAGAGACGGTGAGAGGGATAAAAGTGTAACTGATAGTTTTAAAATTATTAGTACGACTGCCCGTTCTCAAAGTCACAGTGAAAACTGTTTCAGATGCCAAACTTCTAAAGTAATTATAAATTCTTCTTATTTAAGAGGTAGGTCTTTCAGAAATCTTTGTTTTTTTCCCAAATAATCTATTTTGATCATATTTCTCCCTCCCTCGGCTTCTTCCAGATCCCCTCCACACCCTCCCTACCCAACTTCAGGTTCTCTATCTCCTTCTCCAAACTGAACAAAACAAGAGCAAAGATCAAAATAGTAAGTACAAAGTGCAGAAACCATCATTTAATTTTTTTAAGACTTATTTTTACTTTTCTAATTATGTGAGTGTGTATAGCCATGTGTGGGTACTTTAAAGTGAGCTCTGATCCCCGTGGTGCTGTAGTTACAGGGGTCTGTGAGCCCCCTGATGTTGGTACCCAGAACTGAATGAGGCTGGATTCTCCCTAAGAGCATCATGACTTCTTAACTGTTGAGCCATTTGTTCTGTCCTGGAAGTAACATGGTAAATACATTTTGAGTACCAGCCAGAAAGAATGGTTATAGTAAGAAAATTTTAGGGTACAGATTTATGACTGTGAATTTTCATTTGGGATGTTGCTACTATTTTAACTCAGAGTTGAAAGAGACTGATGTTCAAATAGGATGACTGGTGTATGAATGAATAAATTGTCAAACTAATGACATCTAACTGAAACAAAATAACTCGGCACTTAACCATAGACTTTTCAACAGCATACACATATAAGTAGCTGCCTCTGAAGTTACTTCTTTGTTCCATTAGTGTCCATATTTATTTATTTGACTATCAAACATATAATAAGGAAATCTAAAATGTGCAGCTTTATATTTCTTTATTTCAAAAAACAGTGATTAGAAGGGTATGAGACAGTGTAGTAAAGAGAACTCAGTCATTGACCTAGTCACACCTGTTAGTCTCTGTTTCTTTTCCCTCTTTATTTCCTGCCCACACACTGCCTTCTGGAGTTACCTTGGATTCTAGGGTGGACAGGACTGATAAGATCTTTATGACAAGGATCAAGACTCCCCTCCAGTAAGGGAAGTCTCATGAAGCTGATCACTTATGATGAAAACATCTTCCAAGCCAGAGCAGTTAGCCCATAATGGACTAACTGGAGGCTTATAATGGAGGCTTCACCTGGAGCAGGAACAATCAATCATGTTTCTGGAACTAGATCGCTCTGTCTATCGGCCACAGTTGTAACGATTTCTCTGGAACCACCTTGCAGAAGCACAAAAGAGATTAAAAAAAAAAAAAAAAACCACTGCCCCGACCCTGCCTGAGACAATCTGCCTGGGGGCTTTGCAACCTTGTTTCCCTTTCCCATAAAATCTCAGCATTCCTGTCAGGCTGGCATGACTCAAGCTCTGTATCTGTTTGACCCCATGTGATCATATTGACTGGAGCTCCTTTATTCCTCACTAATGTTTCCTCTTTGACTAGAGCAATGAATAGTATGGCTGGTGGAGCCCAGGCCTTCCTAGACTCCCAGGCTGGCACTTTTCCCTCCTCCTGGGGAGACAGTAGCTCAGCCAGCTAAGCTTTTAGTTACTTATGTATTTATCTTTTCTCTCAACGTGTGTCCCTGTCATGACAACAACCAACTAATAAAAATATTAATATTAAAGATGCATATATTCAAAGTGAAATCCCAAACAAAAGTAGCATGACATATTTGGGAATGGTATATATAGGTCACCCTATAATGGAAATTTAAGGGGGTGTTCAGTTCTGACTGAAGCATAGTGACCTTGACATCATTTACAGTTTCTCTTTTTGGGGTGGAAGTGGGTCATTGGTTTTATTGAAATTGTAATAGTAAAAAAAAAAAAAAAAAAAAAAAAAAAAAAAAAAAAAAACTATGTAGGAAAATGTTTTCCTTGGATCTTTAGGATTGCTATAGGGACTGGAGGGACTTCTCTGTTTACTCTTGTAGAAGAGTAAACTCCTTGGTTCCCAGGTTCTCAGCACCCACGTGGGAACCCACAACCACCTGTAATTCCAGTTTTCCATGGCCCAATACACTCTTCTGACATCTTTGGCATCTATACACATGTCCTACATGTAAACTCAGCCAGGTAAAAACACAGAAATTAAATATATAATTTTTTTAAACGTGAATTGCTGCTATTAGAGAATAGGAACCAAGACAGTGGGTATCTGAAAAGTACTGGTGGAGTCCAGAGACTACAATTAAGAATTTCCTTCAAATTTTCTATTCTGAAACCTCAAAATAAAACAAGGAGAATTCCAAGGGAAACATTTCTCAACTGTTAGTGTATGTATGTATGTATTTATTTATTTATTTATTTATGTTTTTCGAGACAGGGTATCTCTGTGTAGCCCTGGCTGTCCTGGAACTCACTCTGTAGACCAGGCTGGCCCCAAACTCAGAAATCCGCCTGCCTCTGCCTCCCAAGTGTTGGGATTAAAGGCGTGTGCCACCACTGCCCAGCCGTTAGTGTATTTTAGTTAAGTCTTAGATTTTTGTGTGTGTGTGTGTTCTCATTTATCATCATCTCAGAAGCCGAGGCTTATTCAGCATTTCTGAGGTAAAGATGGATGTCGGAAGCTCTGACTAACACCTGCTATCAATTAAAGTAACCCACACAAGAGCAAATAATACGAGATAAATCTCCAGTATTCTCAGAAACAATGACTACCAATCACAGGCTATAAATGGAAAAAGTGGCATTGATGATAAGGCCATGGCTTTTCAACACTCGTAAGAGTCCATTTATAGCATCTCCCACTACCTTCTGCCTCTTGGCATAACTCTGTCATGATGGATGGAAGCAGGCAGCACTTCCTCCTCAACCATTCCACTGAGTTTATTCCTGAGCAACACTCCTTTTGTGTAGATCCCCCCACTTCCTTTCCTCTGATGTCCAGGCTTCCAAGCTCAGTAAGTCCCATGGCATTTCTGTGCATTGTGACCTCCTCTTCAGCAAAGATGTTAGGCAATACTCCAAGCAGCCCTGTCTGGAGGCTGACACCATCAGGCAGGGGAATCAAGTCAAGGCTTGTCAAACAATGGAGAAAATGTGGGGCTTGGTTGGTGTGGTGCAGGAATTTTGACTGAGCCAAGTGACGTGTTTTCTGGAAGAAATAGTCAATTCCTTTTAAAGAGAGTCCATTGATTCCAGAGTTGGATGATTGCTCTACACCTATGAGGATGCAGAATTAGATAAATGGTGTTAAGAGGATAGTTACATTTCCGTTTGAACTTGTGGAGCCACAAGCACTGGGCATAGCAGAAGATGTGATGGCTGCTGCGTATGTGTCTACACTCAATCATGGTTATACACAAGACTTTTTTAGCACACGCTCCCCCAATTAAAATATATTAGATACACATACATAATGGGAGTCTGTTTTCAAACAGGGGGCTTTTCCAGGTTTGCTGCAGGGACTCAGCTATTCTTTAAGTTAAAATAATGTTTGACAGGTCAGTCGTGAGACATAAAAGTTTTTTCTTTAAACCAGACAATGTTGTACAAATAAAGGGGCAGAAACAGAAACATCAAAGACCAGGAACTGTATACATTGCGCAGAGCAAAGAAGTTCTGTTCTCTTTAAAATTTTGACATATGTTGTAGAGTATTGGTTAACCTTCCTAAGCAAATGTAAACTGTTTTGCAAGTAGCCATCCCGCCCGCTCACTCACATCTTCCCAAGGTCATGTGAAGGCTGCTTGGAACTTCTGAGGGAAAGGTACCCTTATGCTGGATAGGGTAAGTCACAACAGAAAATGAGAGTTTACTAAGCTATCCATTAAATTGTACTTGTTCTTGATTTAAATGGCGTTTGGTTTCTTAAGACAGAAGTTCCAAGAGAAATCCTTTGGTCTCTGCAGTTCCCTGTTCCTATTAGGACAGAAAACTTGCATCCTCCTTGAAGAGCACCAGGAGTTGGTACTGGGGCTGGTTGTCTAAATAAAGACAGACACGGAATTGCTTCTGTACACTTGAAAGTGGGATTTCCCACTCACCGTACTTTCTCACTGATCTGTTTGTTGTTTGACTGACTGGTTTTCATTTAGCGCGTTATAAGAAGAGTTTCTTGGATGGAAGAAGGTAAAATCGTTTGTGAAACTGAGTCTCTGCCAATTGGCAGGGATACTCCTGTAAAAGAATGCTCCTTTAGAACACAGGACAGCTTGTAAGACAAGGAATCCTTTCAGTTTTCCCATAATTAGCCATTTTTGTGAGTCTCCTTTCTGGAGCCAAACTATTCCCTGAATAATTGACATCCAGTATCATGTAATGGAAGAAATCTGGAGTGAAGAACTAGGCAGCTGTAGATTTAGACATGGCTTCTACCATTTCCATCTGGGGTGCTAGAGGAACTCTATTAACTTCCCTGGGCTTTGAGCTTCCACATCTGTAAAATTGAGATAATGACACCAATTTATGAAGGCGTATTGTAAGAATTAAAATGCAATTTATATGAAGCTTTCACATGTAAAAAGCACCAACTTCCTTCTTCCACCTTCAACAGAACTGTTTCGAAAGGTTTCCATTTGGGAGCTATCAAGAAATATTCAAACTATGGAAAGGCAGCTTCTTCCTTCTCTTGCAATTACATGTTTATTTTGGTAGTTTCAAACCTCTTGCTCTAAAAACCTCAATGTTGGAATCAGAACAAATGAATGAGGGATTATGTGGACTCTTTTTTCTCCCTCCTCTGTCTTATTTTTTCCACCCGGACTCCCAACCCAGCTTTAAAAGTAAGCCATTTGGAGGATGGGCATGGGCACATCAAAGGCTCACCCAGATTCCTCAGACTCACTTTGCCCAGGGCTGAAATGGGCACATCAAAGGCTCACACAGAGTCCTCAGACTCACTTTGTCCAGGACTGAACAAGGAATCTTTTTCCACCACCACCAGACACATGATCTGGAGAGGGAGCTTTCCCCTAGCTCTGCTTCCTGAAACCCCCTGCATACAACTGATTCCAACAACTTGTATTTCAGCCTTTAAGTCAGTGCCAGTTGTCTCTTTTCCCCTTCTCTCCTTCGCTCTAATTTTTGATATTCTTTAATTCTTTGCAGAGTTGTTGTCATGATCTCCTCATTTTTGCCCTATCCTTTGGTCCTAGTGTCCTCCAACAAAGGCCTACCATGTAACTTCCCTACTTAGAGCCATTAGGTTCCAGTCTATACAGAAGTTAAAGGCCAAATTCTATGTCTCTCGCCTGCATCTGTAGTTTCATATTCTGCCTTTTCTATGCCTGATCCTTAAGTTCCCTCTACATGGGACCACAGTTGTCATGTTCATACACTCTGTAGTGTCATTTGATATTCCTTCTCCATGAATCTTTTGTTGACCAACTGTCTTCCCAGAAAGTACCCAATTCAAACATCACCTGATTATTTTTGTTTACTGATGCTTGATCTTCAAGGCCAAGAAGTAAGCATTCCATCTTTACTGTAAGGGTTGGCTAGGCCTTTCTGAGTTCACTCACCTTGGGAGGAAAAATTCTTAACAAAGTCAGTGTCTACCCATCTTTGTGAACTCTGATTGTCTCTCCTAAGATGTTATGACTTAAAGACTTCATTGAACAGTTGAAGTTAAGAGCTAGATCAAGTTATGGAGGTGATAAAACCAAAAGAGGGAGATAGATGTGATGAGGTGGGGTACCACTCATTACCTTGGTGGAAAGCAAAAAGATAATGCAATATTTATCAGATTACATCATATATATTAATTTTATATGATAAAATCTACCCTACTATACAAATAGTAAAGGGAAACTTAGTGATAATGAGTATTTGGTTCAAATGTCAGTGACTTGATCCTTGAAAATTTAAAACCACATTATATTAGTAAGAGTTTTCCAGAGGACCAGGCAAAGTCAGAAAATTTCCCCTAACCATCTTTATCTATGGACTATCATCATCTGAAGGTGCTGCCCACTCTGCAGAGGGTGTTCCCTCTTCAGCTAGTCCTGGAAACGCCCTCATAGATTTACCCAGAGGCATGCCTCTTAGTTGAATCCAGATCCACTCAGATTAAGAACCAAGACAAATCACCACACACAGTAAAAGTTAATGTGGTTCATACTCTTGTCCCAGATAAATTCCAAATTGACATGAGTTAAAGAGAATGACAGTGCATGGGTGATGGTTTTGTGAGAAAGTGCTTGTAAAATAAAGAGGTCCTAGCTAATTAAATGGTAGATATGACAGGATCCGTGCAATGGAGTTGATGCTGAGCTGAAACTTGAAACATGGTTAAACCTTTAACGTGAAAAGATGTCAGAAAGATACTCCCAGCAGAGAAAATGGCAAGACTGTGAATATCTGATACAGTGAAGTATGAAGGTACCAAGAGGTAAGACTGAACAGACAGTTGAGAACCATATTGTAAAAAAGCTTTATATAGTAAAGTGAACCATGGGATCTCTGAGGGGTCTACATAGGATTTTTCCAACTGAGAAGTTGCATGAGGCTTTTGACCCTAAGGGTTACATGACCCTAGGTATAATCTAGAAGGACCCTATAGAAGCAAGGAAAGGAATGAATAGGCTACTTCTATGTGATTATAAGACTCCATGCTCTACAGGTTTCTAATCTGGGAAAAAGAGCTCAGACTATTTTACAAAAATTTAATGGAAAACAGAGTTACTGGGTATGGCATAGTGTGGGAGCTAGAGTGGGTGTCTTGTCCTTCTTATCTCTGTTCAAATATCAGCATACTTGGAGGAGGAGAAGGCTCAGATGGCAAGGTGTCTGATGATGGGGACAAAGAATTAAACTACCTTTATAAATACTAGAGTTGACTAAGTCAATTAAATCTAAGCAACTACAAAATATATAACCCTAAACTCCAAGTTCCCCAGTCTACCCACACAATAAATGTGAGTGTGTAATTTTTGTTCTTCTCAGACATCTGAAGACCCTTAGGAACTACCATTCTTAAAATTCTATAGACTTTCCTTTGAAGGCTATACTGCCCACAAATTCAAACAGATAATTCACCTTTTTTTTTTAATGTAAGAAAATGTGAACCAATTTTGTGTATATATTTTTAGTCAAAATTCTTGTTCAGAAAGGAGTGAATCATAGACTCCTAAAAGAGACATTTGGGTTGTCAGTAATGTCACTGTAACCCTGAGCACATCACAGATTGCAGATTTTTGTTGGTTGGATTTTTCCCATCTCAATTTATGTTTTAGTGTATAGAACCTTCCTCCTGAAGTTTCCTTCTAGCCACTGGAACATCATTTTCCAGAAGAGGTAAAGCTCATCCAATTACAGAAATCAACAAAAAGATAGCCATGTAAACTCAGTACTAGGGCTGTAGTTTCCATGCTCAGAAAACAAGGGAAGGCACTCCTGAAGATTAACATATATAAGAAAGGTATGTATTCCCCATCAATACAGAGACAAGTTGCTTTTTAGGTGTTACAAATAGATTCTTTATCTTACAGAGCAGTTTGGGGTAAGCCAGTAAGGGCCCAGGAGACGTACAAAGTTAAGGAACTTAAATAGCTGGCTTACTACATATTCACGATCTGTCTTGGTGGCAACAGGAAATCATTATCTTTGGTAGACTAATTCAGAAGCATTGCCAGATGACTTAAAAGGGAGGTGTTGGTGCCGAGAGAGCAACAAAAAGAGGCTCTTGTCACAACACAAGCATCAAGAAGCAGAGGCTCTAGAACAGTGGTTCTCGACATCCCTAGTGAACATCCCCTTAATAGAGTTCCTCGTGTTGTAAGGACCCACAGCCATACAATTTTACTACTGTTATATAAATTGTAATACATATGTCTAATATGCAGAATATTGGATTTGTGACCCCTCTGAAAGTATTGTTCATCTCCCAAAGGGGTCATACCCCACAGGTAGAGAGATCAATGCTCTAGAGACTTGTCGAGGAATGAATAGTTGAGATACATAGGCAAAGGAAAAGTTAAAAGCAAAACAAAACAAAACATAATGAATGTCTAAGTTAGGATTTCCATGGCTGTGAAGAGACACCATGACCACAGCAACTCTTATAAAGGAAAATATCTAGTTGGGGTTGGCTTATAGTTCTTTGGTTTTTCACAAGTAGGAAATAGGTTTCAAAATAAGAAATAAAGAATAATAGTGATTAATAGAATTTATCTTGAGTAGGTAAATAGTGGTTTCTCAGTGATCTGAGTTGATAGACCTTTGACTCAACAGAGTAACGATAATCTGAAAAAGTGAGAAAGCCCATGGAGCTTCACATCTGACAGCTGCGTGTGTATTGAGATCAGGAAATGGATGGAAAATCATCAGGGTAAACTGCAAGGATACCACATGCTAAGCACATAGTGCAGGTAGCACAAAAGGACAAAAACAGTTCCAAGCACTGTTCATGTTTCCAGGCAGCTTTACTCCACACATTACTGGGCAACATGAGCTATGACTTAGATACAGCTTGAGTCTACCACATGGATTCACATCCTGGAAAATTGGTCCCTACTGTGTCCCTTAAGAAGTAGTGGAAGCTTTAAGAAATGAGTGATTGGTAGTTGGGGCGTTGATATTGAGAATAAGATTAACATCATTCTTTGGAAGTCCATGGCTAGTCTCTAGGAAATGAGTTGTTTTACAAAAGAATGACCCTGAACTCTGAAAATTTCTCTGGTTTTCTATTTGGCCACACAATCTTTTACTCTTATATGGTTCTTACTACTAGATGGCCTGACATGAAGTGATACATCAAGACCCTCTTATCAGGGGCTGAAAGAATGGAACCAGAAGATCTTACATTAGCCTCTGAAACTGCTGAAAACTTTTCTCTAAAAACTAACTGGCATTGGGTATGCTATTATAACAAATATGATGGGATAGTTTACATGATTTCTATACCATCTTTCCTTAAACATTGTAGGCATAATCATGTACTTAGATACTTATTCTTTTATTTCATACATTTATACACAAATGGAGAGAGTTTATTTACCTTATTTAAATATTGCAGTTAAAGTTTGTTTACATTTCTTATTACTTGTATTATGTGGCTGCAGGGGTGTGTGTGTGTGTGTGTGTGTGTGTGTGTGTGTGTGTGTGTGCATGCATGTGGATGTCAGAGGATAACTTGCAGGCTTAGGTTTTCTCCCTCCAATATTAGTGGAGTCCAGGAAGCATATCAAACTCCATAATCAGGCTCGGCAGAAAACACCTTTACATGCCGATTTATCACCATGAATTTTAAAAAAAAATTTTTTTTTTCAAGACAGCTGTTATCAGGTACAGAGACACTGCATGGATCTCTAATTTATTTAGTTCCCTGATATTAGACCTTTGGGTTGCTTCCTGTTTTCTTTCTATGTTAATATTATTGTCATTTTTATTATTGTTATTCTTGAATGCACATTTCCTTCCATGTTTATTCAGGATCAATTCCTGGGAGTGGGAAAACTGCTGAGTCAAAGAGTAGACACAGTTACAGCTCAATGCTTGTGCCCATTTGCCTTTGAACATGTTTCCTCAGTGTAGATTCTCACCAGCAGGAAACGAGTGGCCATTTTCCCTATGTAGCCAATAAAAAGATATTGTAAATAAAGATGTGGTCATTCACAGTGTGCTATTTCGTTTTGAACAGTGCATTTGTAAGTGTTACTTTTCTCTAAGGTGTTTACTGCTTTCTGCAGATTATAGGAGGCAGAGCAAGTGGAAGGCTTCAGAAAGAGGGGTTCAGGAGAGGCTCTGAGGAAGGAAGGCCGGGAGAGCAGACCCATGTCCTTTTCATTTTCATGTGTGTGTGCTTGTATGTGTCTGTGGTATATGTGCATGTCTGTAAACAGGTGTGTGTGGTAGCCAGAAAAACACATCAATTACCCTGTTCAATTAATATCTGCCTTGTTCTCTTGCTAATAGGTTTCTCACTAACTTGGAGCTAGGCTACTGGCCAGCAAATCCAGCCATAATTCTGCCTTCTGTCTCTGCCCTACTTCCTCTCACGCTGGAGTTTCCGGTGTGTGCATGGCCATGCTTAGCTCTTTGGGTAGGTACTGGGGATTCAAAGGCGGGTCTTGATGCTTATGTATGTAGCCAGTGCTCTTACCCACTAAGCCATTTCCCAAATGCAAAGGTTTGAGAAAGTGCAAGGAATGCCGATGCCAGGAGCCTGTGCCAAGGCTCACACAGGGGAAAACAATTGATCTGAATTAGCTGGAATGATTAAAGCATGCTCCCTATCACACAGCGGATCAACTGTCCCTGGAAACATAAGCTGTGACCGAAGCATCTCAGAGTACCTTTGAAAGACGCCTCTAAGGTCCCATTTTATTGGCTTTGAGGACTGAATGGTTAGTAGGTATATGCCTGTCAGATAATCTGATCATTGGGCAGAGTGTGCACTCAGAGGATCTTGTGGGCTGGGTGGGGGAGGGGGGCCTTGTTCTCAATAATAACAGAAAACACTGATGTCAGTGTCAGTGGGAAGGACACGATCTTTAAATTCCTTCTGAATTAAAGTCTGTGTGATTGATGCTTTAAGAACTGTTTTCACTTAACACACAAATTGGGAAAGGGATACTGTTGATCGAATCTTTTTATAGCAATTTGAGGACCTGATTTGGAAGAAGAAATGAGACAAGAGATGACTTAGTTGATTATTAGTTACTATTTCTTGAGAACACAATTCTCTATCAAGAACAGTTTTAACTGGATGCCTGCCTTTTCACTTGACTACACACATTTCATATTTATATCTCCCTCATCTACTTACATGCACTGATCCATGTGGTCAAACCCAGTGCACATACACTCAGTTTTACCCATAACTGTCTAGTTCCCGTGAGTCATTCTCACACTTGATCATTCTTCTGGGATTTGGACAAATAAGCAAGATGTGGGTCCCCAGGAGGGATTGAAAGAAGACATCTTCAAATATACATTTTGGCCTCTATTTTCTTGTAGTCATCTTAGAGTCTTGCCAACAGCCTGTGGTGGTTCCTCATGTAATTTAGTTTAGAAGATAGCTATCAAGGGTGTATCAAAATATTTTTACTAATTTATATTGAGATGCATGGTTTCAGTATGGGCAATCATTCAAATGCCCGATTAAATCTGTTGGAAGTTTTGTATGCTAAAGCATTTCACATCCTGGGAAAATAAAACCAAATACGTTGTTTTCCTTTGTTCTCCACTCAGCCATGCGAAGTTAAATAGAGCTTTCAAAAGAAGGGGAAAAATGAAAAATAATATAAATAAATCCCTCTAAATCAAATTGACCTTCCCTAGGCATTTTCCCCTCGATCTTGGCAGGGACTGAGTCTATAGTCTTCTGTTTTTGGAGCACTCTGTGTGGTCTGCTTCCTGTGGCTGCTCCAGTCTCTGAAATGACAACATTTTCAGAGCACAGTAGCTTAATACACATTAACTCCTAGTCATAGGAAATAAGCTACATTTCACTCAAGGCAAAGGATTCATTCCTGCTTTCAGATCCTCTAGCTTTATTACTGCTGATACAGGGCAGCCCACATCCTGGAGGTGAGAATGGGTTTCCCTGTTTCCCTCAGAGCCTCTTGCTTGCTTGGTTTCCTTGACTACCCTGTTCTCTGTCAGGACCGGTCTGGTCTTGGTCTCATGTCAGCAGGTGCTCTTCTGGTGCTGGCTATGCTGAGAGAAAGAAAAGCAGGGCTCTTAGAGAAAGGATTTCATTTAGATGAATCCAATGCAAGACAAAATTTTATTTCTACTTTTCATAGACTGAGTTTTGAGTTCTCAAAAACTTAGAAGGACAGAGCCTGGGACCTGGTATTAAAGCTTAGGGATTTTCCATTTTATGTTTGTTAGAGTCATTCAGCTTTGGAGTTTTGTTGTTGTTTTGGTTCTTGGTTCTGATTTTTTTGTTGATACTGTTTTTGTCTTTATTTTTATTTTATTTTTTTCTGCTCCTTTCTTGTGCACAGTGCACTATTCTTGCCTCTGGAAAGAGGGAAATAATTTCCCTGTGAACACAAAGTCCAATTTCCTTCAAGCTATCACTCTGGGGCATTGTGTAGACTGAGTAGAAGAGCAAAATTTCCCAGGAAAGAGGAAGCAGACAAAACTTCTCGGACTTTCCCAGGCACTCTGGATGAAGAGAGCCTCGGGTGCGAAGCCGTTCCAGCCTCAGTATAGGATTTCATGGAGTACATACACACCGCAGTCCACAGCACATCATTAATCACAATAAACCTGCTCTCTGTAACCTCGGAGATTCAAAACTCCTGTTTCCTTAAGCAGACACAAATTACTCTCATCTAATTGACTGACCTCTGGTCTCATTCAACTTTCTTATACTTTGAATACATGAACTGCCTGATTCAAGGGAGTTTATTTTCTTTTTTTTTGTCTATTGTGGATTGTTGGAACTCTCTTTGTCTATATCCTTGATTGTTAAAATACTGCATTTGATATTGTTGAACACTGGAAATAATTAACTGAGCATTTATTATATGGTAGACAATTTGCCATAATCTTTTAAGCTACTACCAATATTGTGGAATAATTTTACCCACTTATAGGATAAGCAGAGGTGACTCATGAAAAAACTTAATTCTTCTTTTCCTTATTATTAGTAAGTTAAGAAAATTGCAGAGATATATGTCATGTTAAATTTGTATGCTATTATACATTTGTACTATAATTATGGCTCACAATTTTCCAATTATTGGTGGTATTATCAAACATAGTGGTAAAATAGAAACTTTACTACAATTAGACTTAAGTTTCTCTTGGAGAAGTTATACAAGTTAGTGAAACTGAATTAAGTAATAACAACTGTCTAGACATATTCACAGCAACAGGGCATAAAGCGAGAATTTACTGGGTATGCATTATAGGAGCAAAGCAGGGCCCAAGAAGGGAATGAGTAAATCTAGGCACAGTAAACAGGTTGCTAGAATAATGTCATCTAAGGCAGGAATAGTGTTTCTCTGGCCTACCAAACACTAAAACACATAGCTATTTGTTGGCTGGGTTTGGCTTACTGGGGGAAGAGACAGTTTTGTTCCCTTTATTAATGAGTCAATGACTGACCACCCCTGGCCAGTTATCACCTGTCAACCAAAGCCATTTGTCCTGAGAAGGTTGTAGGGATAAACTGTTCTCTGTATTGTGCTTATCACCTGAAACCTGTGTCCAGAGGTTGAACTGAGTAGGGTAGGTTATTTTCCATTCCAGCATTTCTTGATTGTATAGGAGATCTCATTTACTAGATCCCAGTGACTAGACCTAAACTATATGTATATTTACAATGTGATGGTATCTTTTGCTTTTATCGGAAATACACTCTGGATAGCCTTGCCATAGTGCGAACATAGGTGATGAAAATGTATCAAGGACAATATTGAGATTAGTGTAAAATGAAGGCACATTATTTTCTTCCCCTAGCCAACCAAACAAGATTTAGAGATGTTACTTCAAGCGCCCTCGACTGGTTGTGGGTGGGTCCAGACTTCTATAGGCCTGGGGTCACCCTGTCACTTCCTCATCTCTGAGGTAGCCCCAGTTTCCACTTTCTGAGCTTCCTAAGACGCATGGATGTTAGTCCCACCGACGACTTTGTAAAGGGCTTTGCACTTTCTCAGTCCCATGCCTCACATTACCAAACACTCGTGGACTGCTTCAGGATGGGATCAACATTTATGTTTGCTTATAGTAACCATTGTTTTCTCTCCACTTTGAGATGGTTTCCCTTTCCTGTTAGAGGGTTGTATCACTTTTCCATATGGCATTTGCAGGGGAGGTCCTCTCTGGGCTCTATGGAACTGAATTCCAGCCAAGGTATATGTGTTAGTCATGTTCCTATGAAAGCCACAGAGCATGGGCTGGGGTGTGGAGTGGTGGGAAACAGTGCCCAATGTTCAATGGGGAAGGCACATAAGAAAGTCAGTGTTTACAATAGCAAACCTGGAAGCAATCCAAATGTCCATTGGAGGGGTATACTGATGTACAGCCACACAATAGAATATTGTATAGCTGTCGAATGAATACCTTCCTGCCCAGTGCTTTGGGCACAACAGAATGATTGCTCATTAAGCAGAAGAGTCGGCTTCATTATACACAGATTGCAAGATAAAAGTGCCACAATACGAAAACAATAAAAATTAAAACAGTACTCTAAACATATAAATATAGCTAATAAGGCCATATAAAAAGGAAAAAAAGACAGATGAAATAGAACTTGAAGTGATCATTATCTTGGGTTAGTGTAGTAACGGTAAATAGTTAGGTATATATTTAAGTCATGACTTTTATTTGAGTGATGAATTTTAATGTGCTAGTGTGTGTGTGTGTGTGTGTGTGTGTGTGTGTGTGTGTGTGTTAAAAATCAACCTCTGGGGTTGTTCCTTCAGTGTTACCCTTCTTAGTTTTGCAGCAGGATCGCTCCCTGGCATATTAGCCTTGGTGAGCTTGCCAGTTCACACCAAGGAGCTGCCTGTCTCTGTCTCCCTAATGTTAGGATTACAGGTGTGAATACAAAGCCTTGCTTTTTTAGGCTTTGGGGATAGTTCTCAGAGTCTCATAATTCCATGACAAACCCTTTACCAACTGAACTTTCTCCCCAGTCCCATGTGCTTATCCTTAAAATAACCAGTAAGCTGGTAGCTACATGAAAAAGGTCCAATTTGGATCAAGAGTGACGTATCATGCACTAAAGATTACAAATCAACTCAGTCTGAATGTCTGGAAACCCAAAATAACTCACAGCTAACTATGGTAGCGGGTCAGGAGAAAAGGGGGGTCAGAAAGACTTAGGGTGTGAATTGTGAGAACTCAATAAGGCCAGCTAGGTGTGAAGTATGATATTCTAGCTATGAATTCAGCTGGGAATAAACTATCTCCTATCTTCATTGCATTTTGTCAGCTGAATTGTGATTCAACTTTAAAATGCATCAGTCCATAAACCATTTCTCTTTCAAGATTGATCAAAGAGCCTACCAGAACAGGGAAGTTTAAAAGAAAGCCTTTCGGTCACCGTGGTCTGAGAGTTCCCTAAAGCTATGGCAATATAGTGGCTTCTTAACTGATTTGGTAACAGAAGGTGAAGTTTGGGCAAGCTGGGGCACCAAAACCCTAGGGTTAGGGCTTGATGGACAGACAGCACAGCTGAGGTCTTGCCACACAGATCATAGTCAAGGAAAGACGGATATATCCTCATCCTCAATTCACTTAACCAAAATTATCCCTAGCTCTTTCTGTCCAGACACTTACTCCACCTCTACTGGAATACCTGTGAGATTCTTCAAATGAATTTAAAATTATCTCCAAAGCTAGACAAACATTGACTTCAGGTGGCCATTGCTTTATGACCTGTGAATATACTCAATGAACATTGCTTCCAGAAATGAAAGAGTTAACGGTGCAGAGAAAAAAATACAGATATTTCAGCACTATTTTCTTGCCTCTATGTTAAATATGTGGTCAGTGAGACATTAGCTCACCTTTCCCTTCCTCTCCCCATCTTTCCACTGAGGAAAACCGGTGTTCAGTGGCCAGAAGATAGCGAACACCTAGGATGCTCACCTGTAGCTTCCGGGCTGAGAAACAGGAAGGGGAAGGCTAAAAGTGTCGTTTTTCCCTTGAACAGAAGAAACCTGGAAAAAGGCAGAAGCACTGGCAAATGTTCTACAAATAGCTGAAGTCTTCCTGTAGCCTGATATCAGCTCCTAATTTCAACGTTAGCGCTCTGCTTCTCTCGGCTCCCCTTTGATTCATGCTAGCAAACGAAGACCCCCTTTCCCTTAAAGGAGCAGTGGGTTATTCTGAGACAAGCCATGGTAAACCACACCCTAGACATTCAGAGTTTTCCCCCTGCCTCTTAGCGGTCCAGCAGAGGTAACAGTGACTCATGGCAGACATCTCCTGAGTGCTGGGCAGACCCCAGACAATCTAGCCAGATGGCCCATCCCAGCACTGAGTGTTGCAATCACATGAAAAGAAAGCATGCTTTGTGTTAGCAGATTTGAAAACGGATCTCTGTTGTGGAGATAAATATAGAAATATTATCAGGTTACTAATCTGCCACTGAACTCAGGCCTCAAAGGAAAGTCATAATCATGCTTGTCATATCTGTCTTCAAAGGCTGTCACAAATATAGCTAATGAATTATAAAGCACCTGCCTCCACCTTCGCCGCACTCCCTTTATCTGCTTTCCTTTGTCTTTTGAAAATGATACCTACTCGTTTACCACAGTTCATGAGACTCATGAATGAACTGGAGCTTTCTCATCTCCCTGCCCAACACTGACCTTGTATTTTCAGTGACCAAAAAGTCATGTTCTGTAGTTGATCGTAATAGTTCTTGGAGGAAAAAAAATGAGCCTCTGTATTCAAGGATTTTGAATGTTTGCAAAGGTGTGTGTCTGTCTTTGTAACCTACACAAAAACTTAGCTTTATTGCATTGATCATCCACTTCAAATTATTTCTGAAATATAAAGAAGACAAAATAGTGGATTTTCACATGGTGTATGAATTAACATCATTTAAAATTATTATTATAACATTTTGTATTTTTATCAATTATCACCTAAGATTTCAGTTTTCTTCCTTAATCTCAATTTTCTTATCTCCATCGCCTCTCCAGAGTTATTCAGCATATTTTCCTGCTTCTTAAAATTAGACTAGACCTCAATTTTACACTGGATATTTTAAGTCTTGACAATATTAGAGGGTAAACTGTTCTTATGAGTTTGGGGAGGAAGCATTCTCACTTAAAAGGCTATTTGATACAACCATGAAGCAACATCATTTAGGATATAAGAAATTATATATTATGACTATAAAAATATCATAAAATGTAAGTGTGCATAATTTTAAAAATGTATGGATTAGATATCTTACTTTGGGTGATATATATTTCTACAATTTTGAAGTGGTACCTTATGGACAATCTTCAACCCCCCCTCTCTTTCTCTCTGTCTCTCTCCCTCCGAGGGTTTCACTATGCAGCCATGGATGACACTGAGCTTGCTATATGGACTATGCTAGCCTTCTTGCCTCCACTTCTTGTATCTTAATTAAAGGCATACATTGATATGTCTGGCTCCAATTACTAATTTATCTTATAGAGTTGCTTCAGATTTACCTCATAAAATGAAGACAGTAAGAATAGTAAGGCTGCTTTCCTTTTTATTTTTCTACCCTTACCATAAGTCTGTCCTATGACAGACATCTTGTGTCAGTGCCATGAACTAATATGGATCTACCATCAAATCTGAAGTTCCTATGCTATTAAGTTTCTTGGTTTTCACTGGCAGTCACACCCATGGCACACTACATACAATCCCATCATTCCCACCTCCTCTTGTCTGAGGTAGTTTCCTACGTCCCTATTTTTGATGATCTTCACTGTTTGAGGAGCACTGGACAGGCTTTTTGTAGAACGTTTCCTCAGTTAGAGTTTGTCTGATGTTTGCAAAGACTCAACCTGGTTCTGGTATTTGGGAAGAGAAATCAAAGAGGAAAGTGGCCATCTCTGTCACTCTATCTGAGGGAACAATCCAATTGGCAAGCCGTATGCATGCTGATGTAGTTTTACTGATGTCCATCTTTGCCGGGTTTTTCCTTCACAAGTTCTCTTTTCCCCACCTCCCTCCCACCAGGCTACCATCTTTCTCTGGAAAGAACTCACTCACATGGCCCCAATGGGAGGTGTAGACTGCCTACAGTAAGTACCCAGAGGTTTTCAGAATGGGGGGAGTTTCTGCCCTCCTCCTCTTGCTGGACCATTCATGTATGCCAGTCTAGACTCATATTTACTGTATTCCAACCTAGATGTACTCTATTCTCCTACTCTAATTGCTCTGCTTTTGACGGTTGTGGGTGATTTTCATTGTTTCTGATGTCCTCTGGTATATGCCTTTCATCTCAGCATGTCTCTGTTTTTATTTGTACTTTTGATAATTCTTTACATTTCAGTTCTGTTAAGATGTACCAGACTCATGTGTATTTTGTGATTTTGCTTAGAACTGCTCCTTTCTCTTAGGTCCTGGTTCATTTGTAAACATTCATTTTGCCTTTATTAGCTGCTTGAATGTCATTGATTCTAGGCTCTCCTGGCTGACTTAAATAAGGATATTTCTCTGTGTATTCATGTATGTATAAAGTTAAAACACGAGTTCATATTGAATTTTCCAGTTCTAAATCATTACCAGATGGGACACTTTTGCTTTCTTCCCATGCTCCTCTCTGAACTCCCAAACCAACAGTGAGAAATTTGGCTTCTGCTTTCTACCATGTATTCACCCAGTTGCTCAGTTTCATCATGCATATGAATCAAGGCATGCTATCCCCAAACCCATGAGAAACAACTCTACTGCCCAGTCTAGCACTCGTGCAGATCCTTGATCCACGTAGTATTCTCATTTCCAGTGTTACTTGTACCAGTGTCTTTTTAAAAGCACCCTTAGTGAGTCTGTCTCATGTATTTGTTATGTGGTTAAATTATTTTTGCACATATGCATTTCATTCTTGGAATCCTTGACTCCTAAATGAATTCATTTTAGCTTACATGTATTAAGATTTGCTTTCTGTGTTGTTATTTTTTTTATTTTTGTTTCCTTCCTTCCTGTCTTCCTTTTCTCCTTTTTTTCTGCTTTCTTTCTTTCCTTCCTCCCTTCCTTTCTTCCACTTTTCTTTGTTTCTTTCTTTCACAAATGCAGAATGTGTATATCCAAAGCTAGCATATCTGTTGTCATGGTTTCACTGCCCTGAGACACCTCTTTCCATTTCATCTTCTTGACATTCCATTCTTCCTCTAGATCTCATAAGTAGTGATCTATTTACCACCTCTATAGTTTCAGCCTTTCAGAACATCTCTAATTGATATCATATGGAGTTTCACTTTTTAGATTCTATTTCACTTAGCAATATGTCTTTAATATCCACTCATGTTTTCCTAAGGCTTAATAGCTTATTTCTTTCTATTTTAAAACAATATACAATTGTAAAGATATTATCAAAGTTTGTTATGCATTTGTCCATGAAGGGCATCTTGGCCTAGTCTAGGTTTTGACAATTATCAGTAAAGGTACTATAAATGTTAGCATACAGACTTTTTTGTTATCATATACTTTCAAATTAGTTGGGCAGACACCCATGAGAGTGATTTCTGGGTCATGTGAGATAAATAGTTTTATATTGAAGTATCAAGCTATATTCCAATATGCATGTTCCAGATTACATTCCCACTAACAGAGGTTTCCATTGTTCTACATCCTTGATGGACCAGGTATTGCCCGGGTTACAGAGTTTGGCTGTTTCAAAGGTATGTCATCACTTACTTTGTAATTACCTAATGATGACTGATCTCGGGTGTGATTTCTTATGCTTGTTTTTCATCTCTGTATTTTCTCTGCTGAGGTCTTGGTTCAGATCATTGGATTTTTGGCTCATTTATTAGTTGAACTTTAGTTTCCTTGTTGTTAGCTTTGATGAGATATTTCTGGATGTTTTGGAGAAGAGCCTTTATCAGACACATGCTTTCCCTTGCCATTGCTCATCTTTCCTTTTCTTAATTGTGTCTTTATAAAATGAATTTTTATTATCTGGAGAATTTAACTTGTTAATACTTTAAACCTTTTTCTTTCACAGATAATGCTTTTGGAGCTCTCATTAAAAGTCTTTTTACCAAGCCCAACGATATCTAATCTTTCTTCTATATTTACTTATAGAAAGAAGATTTATAGTTTTGCTTTTGACATTTAGGTTTTTGCTCCATAATTTTACAAAGGGTCTGTTCTTAATTAAAAAATAGATTTTTGCATGTGGATATCAATTTTTCCAGCATTACTTGCTGAAACAATGAACGTTTCTTGATTGAACTGACATTTTTTCAGAAACTAGTTTACTTGTGGGCGGTCTCTTTCTATGCTATTTTCTTGACCTCTGTCTTAACTACCATAGCTTTATAATAAGTCTTGAAACAGATAGTGTCTGCACTCTGAGTCTGTTTTTCCTCAGCTTTGTCTGACTATTTTGGCTAGTTTATATTTTCACATATATTTTATATGTGAAAATTTTATATTACTAGCTTATTGATGTGTGCAAAATAGTTTCCTTGAGTTTCAGTAGGATTATGTAGAATCTGTGGATCAAAGGGTGAATAAATTTTATTTTAGTAATATTCCAGTGCATGAACACACACTTTATTTCCATCTGGTTAGAATTCTTTGATAATGCTCATTAGATTTTTTTAAAAAGATTTATTTATTTATTATATGTAAATACACTATAGTTGTCTTCAGATGCCACAGAAGAGGGCATCAGAACTCATTATGGTTGGTTGTGAGCCACCATGTGGTTGCTGGGATTTCGGAAGAGCAGTTAGTGCTCTTAACCACTGAGTCATCTCTCCAGCCCCTAGGTTTTTAAATCAATTTTTTTGCTACATGTTGATCATATATATAGGCAGATGACTAAATAGTCCTATTTTTTAATTCATTGGAATTTTCTTTAATTCCAATTCAATTTGTTTATGGGATGTATAAAAAAGCAAATAATGTTTTATTATTTTACTTTGAATCCTAATACTTGCCTATACTCACTTATTTGTTACAACTTTTGGTTTTGGTCAATTCTTTCTAATATTATATGTAAATAATCATACTATCTGCAATAAAGAATTTGATTTCTTCCTTCATATACCTTTAAATTTCTTTTAAATTCTTTTTCTTATCGTATCAGACTAGTTGGGATTCTCTAGTATGATGTTGGATAGAAATGGTAAGACAAGATGTTCTTCCTTTTTCCCCAGTGTTAGAGAATATGAGTCTGGTTTCTCATGTTAAGAATTACACTAGTGAAGCTGCCTTCTAAATTTATATCTCTTCCTTTATAGATTAGCATAGCTCTCAGCCCTCATTTAAGAAGTTTCCTTGTACAGTAGTTGGAAGTTAGCCTAGAAACTCACAGCTGGTTGAAGAGCAGAAAATAAACACTTGTGGAGTGTGCATCTGCAAATGAGACATTGACAGCCCATCCTTTCCCTCAAGTCTCAGGGATCATAGAGATACAAGGGTTAGAAAGATTGTAAGTCAGAGGTCAGCAAGGCCTGGGACAAACAGGGCCTTCTGACAAGGACAATACTCATGAATTCACAACAGCTTTAGTTGCTTGCAAAAATAACCTGCAGGAATTCAAGCCAATCAACATGTCAGCAGAGAGGAGAGCAGAACACACGAGTCCCACCTTTACTTGAGGATCTATTGACTGTTGAAGGTTGCTAGAGAGAGTCAGTTCTTTTTTTTTTTTTTTAGGAGTATGGCCTCTGGAAGGACTATGTTCTAGTGGATGGCCTCACAGTCTAGAATAAAGAGCCAAACTGCCAGACTTCACTTTTCAAACTTGGTTTGTCAGTAACACCAGCATTTAAGGCAGTTTAAAAGACTACAAATAGCTGAGCAGTGGTGGCCCACACCCTAATCCCAACACTCAGGAGGAAGAGGCAGGCAAATCTTTGTGAGTTTGAGGCCAGCCTAGTTTATGGAGATAGTTTCAGGACAACCAGTACTACATAAAGAAACTTTTTCTCAGAAAACAAAACAAACTCACAAGTATATATGGGTAAGATCTATGGATTATAAGGGAGTCAATTGAATCATTTTTTCCCACACATTAATGCACAATGCTATCATTTCTAAACCATGTTACAGAGAGCATACTGTCTCTACATTTTAATTTTTATAAGAAAATGGAAATAATACCACCTCCAAGCATTAATGTTTAAAGCAGTTTATTTAAGACACCAGAAGAATGCCTGGCACACAGTGAGCAGTAAATGCATTTTAGTTACATCGCTTACAGGCTGAGTTGGAAGAAAGTGAAAACATCACAATGACAGCATATACATAGCTACTCTTTTATATTTTTTGTCTTGAGTGTTGTGATGATTATAGCTGACTTAGGAAAGCCATTGTTTGAGACAGAGTTCTACATGCAACCATGTTGCTTACTGCTGGTGAGATCAAGACCATGAAGAAATAAAGAACCATAATTGAGAAATCTTAGATAGACTGGCTACTCGTTTATACTACAGTTGGAATCAAGATCAAGGCAGCTTCCTCCGATTTTTGAAGATGCTTCTGGGAAAATTCAGTTATAAGCGTGTAAGAGTAAATATTCCCAGGTCAGTAGTGGAGAATATGGGCAGTAAAGAAGAGGATTCACAGTTCTTAATTTCTGTCAATTCAAAGCAAGTTTCATGCCAACAAGTTTAAAATATTAATTCTACATAACTGGCTGAAGTCTCTTATATCTGAGATTAGAGCAAAGTTCTGATTTATATTTACCACTATTTGGTTGCATAAGCCTAACAGACTTTCTACAGCCTGGAGGAAAATTGGTGGTTAGACTCTGAGAGTCCCAGTGATCCAGGTTAGTTGATTGTGTTGGTCTTCCTGTGGAGTTCGTATCCCTTTAGGACATACAATCCTTCCTCCTATTTTTCCCTAAGAGTGCCCAAGCTCCATTCACAGCTTGGCTGTGAGTATCTACATATGTCTGAGTCATTTGGTGGGTAGAGCCTCTCAAAAGACAGCCATGCTAGACTCCTGTTTGCAAGCATAACAGAATATCATTAGTAGTGTCATAGATTGGTGCTTGCCCATGGGACGGGTCTCAAGTTATTGGTTTGCTGTTCCCTCAGTCTTGACTCCATCCCTAATCCCTCCACTTCTTATAGACAGGATATATTTTGGGTTGAAAGTTTTGTGGGTGGGTGGTGTCCCTATCGCTCCACCCAGGTTCCTGCCTGGCCGTAGGAAGCAGCCTCCCCAGGCTCCATATTTCCAGAGTCATGAGACACAGTTAAGGACACTCCCATTGTTTGTTGGGTGCCTCTCCTATCCCATTCTGGAGAACTCCCCTCCCCTATCTCTTGTCCATTGCAGATTTCTATTCATTCTCATGGCCATCCAGTCATCCCCCCTGCCCTTCTCCGTACCTAATCCCAACCATTCTCACTCCCCCTGGGTCCCCTTTCTCACCCAGTTCCCACCCTCCATCTGCCTTCCAGAACTATTTCATTCCCCATTCCAAGTGAGACTCAAGCATCCTTGTTTGTGTCCTCCTTCCTGTCCATCATCCTTGGGTCTGTGGAGTGTAGCATAGGCATCCTATATTTTGTGGCTAATAGCCACTTATAAATGAATATATACTGTGCATGTCCTTTTGGGCCATCTTTTTTTCTTTTTTTTTCTACTTGTCTTAGTTAGAGTTTCTATTGCTGTGAAGATATACCATGACCAAAGCCACTCTTATAAAGGAAAGCATTTAGTTGGAGTTGGCTTACAGTATAGCAGTTTAGTCCATTATCATCATGCTGTAAATCTGATAAACAGACATAGTGCAGGAGAGGTAGCTGAGTGTTTTACATCTGTATCTGTAGGCACCAGAAGAGAGGGCCACTGGGCCTAGTTTGAGCATCTGAAACCTCAAAGTCCACCCCTAGTGACATATTTCCTTCAATAAAGCCATACCTATTTCAACAAGGTCAGATTTCCTAATATGGACACTCCCTATTAGTCTACCATAACTTCTTTGATTTTGGTAAATAACTCATTTCCTATTCTTCAGAAGATTCCTCTGAGAAACTTAAGAAACTATTGGAAAGGTTTTGTGATATCAGATGTCTCTGACAAACATTCTGAATATGGGCTGAAAAATGGCTAGATAAGTAAATCAGAAACATATATTACATATGCGGGCATACACTGGACTATAGTGACAGGACCAGTATACAATAATGTGATGGTAATTTCAGGAACCTCTGCCAAGATAAAGTGGCTGTGAAAATTAGAGGCTCTAATGTGAACTCTAAAATGTTTTAATATACACAGAACACAAACTTGCCCCTTACAACAGTATAATTATCCATAAGAGTGTCTAGGCATCGTGATTTCATGAGGCCAGCCATCAAGAAAAGTTAGACAGTACAAATACACAGAGCAAACAGGGTTTTTTTTTTTTTATAAAGAAACATAGGGAAGCAAAACGTAGAAATGAAGCTTTTAGCTGAGGAACACAAAAGGTTCTCTTCAGATGCCACATCTGGCATGTGGTACCAAGGCTTTAGCTCTTTTGTGACACGGTACCAAAAGGGCTGTTTTATAAAGGAATACATGGAAGCCATGAGAACGCTTAGGTACTTTCATATGTGCTGGGTACAAATCCTTCTATTCAGTGCATGAGGTACTAACGCTGATTTTCATCCAGAAGATAAACCTAGTGGAGAAGAGAGGGTTTATAATCTTCACCTCCAATTCAAAGTCTTGATCTTTAATATCTCTTGCTACAACAAACCTAGCTATTTGGTTAAAAAAAAATCTAAAATCAAAGCCAAAAGGAGATCAATAAATAACAGATTAGAAACTCTGCCTTGCCAGGCCTCTGGGACAATGAGAAGGGCAGTTTCAGAATCAATGAAATGAAGTTTTGAGATGTTCTGTTTTAAGATTTATTTTATTCCTAATTTTGCTAACTTTATTTGGAAGATAGATACTGTTCTTACAAAAGATTTTGTTGTGTTTTCAAAAATGATATTTTCAAATGTATGAAAATATGCTACAAAATGTATTACTTCCTTCTATTCTATTAATCTCTAGGAAAAAACATCTCTTATATGAGATGGTGACTGTCAAACCTCTCTTCCCCACCCACCATGGTTCTCTTGACACCAACAAAATGATTTTTCACTCTTATGGTCACAGGAATGAAGATTCAATGTAGACATTTAAAAAAAATTATCTGCGTTGGTTGGTTGATTGATTCAGAGATAGAGAGGTGGTCAAGGCAAGCCAATCAGTATTCTTCCCTTAGACTCCTTGTCTTGGATCTTGACCTCTTGGCCCTTACCACAGCTAAACTATCTCTAACCTTTTAAATTCTTTACGCACTTTAATATGCCTTAGACTGACTATCATGATTTTTAGTAGGTGTCCACCATTTGTTTTCAGGATGCTACACATACATACACAACACACACACACACACACACACACACACACACACACACAAAGTCAAAATAATGTGACTATATTAGAGTTAACATAAACCAAGATATTTCAAGTAAGAGGGTAAAAACAGTAAAAGTAAGAAGTGGTCTTGGGCAGTTTAAACTGGGCTCAGTGTGTTTCTTTCTAAGAGTAGAAATAAAGACTGGAGTGAGACCTATTAGAGAGCTGGGACAGAGGAGCTAGAAGTGGATATGACAAATATTTAGTCTACAATGTATGAAATTATCAGAAAATAACTTTAAAATATTCTTACATGTAAGAATGAAAATAATTAAGATAAATAAAAGAAGCACAGAAAACTAATAAAATAACATGAATAGAGTAATATCTTAAAAGTTATTACATCTGTACTCTAGAACTTTTAAATAATTAACAAATGAAACTTGAAGCATTTGAGAGACTTTTTGCATATTCATAGTAAATCATAGAAATACTCCCAATTTTCATGTTTGGATAGTTATTCGTCCTTTCTGCTGTTATTGTGTATGTCTCATTCAGTGCCATTTATTAGGCATACTTGAAAGAGAATGCTTGTAATATTTTCTCTATTAAATACTTATAATTTAGTCAAATATCAACAATATCTAAAATCTGACAGAAGAGTCGCTTCAGCTTATATGATAAAATGCTGTTCTTTAATGTTTCTTATGTAATGGTGAAACTCAGGTAAGGTGGTTAGGATTAGAATGCTCAGCATAAGCTCATATATTTTAATACTTGGTTCCCAGTTGGTTGAACTGTTTGGGAAGGATTAGGAGGTGTTGTCTTGTTGGAAGAGGTATGGCGCCAGATTCTGAGCAATGAGAGTATAAATACATGAATAATTTATGTTTTCTGCAATTAAACTGTTATGCTTCTACCAAAGTAGAAAATGTTGTATGTCCAGTAAAAACTCCACCGTTCATTTCATAATAGTATAGAATCTGAGCTAAGACACTTCTGGATTTTTCAGAGCTACACAGCATTAGACATGTGCAATGTTGTATAATTTCAGCATTCAGAACAAAGACTGCGATGAAATTGGGTGACCCTGTATGGATGAGTACTTCCAGGAACACTTCAACTTCATGTTTGATTTTCAATTAAACTTTAGTCAGTACACATTTTGAAACCTATTACTGTTGTCAAGTTTTTCTCTACATTTAACATGCAGTCACATGATCCCGTATGGTGACCAACCCACAATTTATCAAGTGGTGCTTTATGGTTTGATAACCTGTGCTATGGGAAGTGAAATGCTGAGTCTTATTTTCCAGCCTGTCATGGTGTACAAAGTGACCCTGAAATGCACTTCTGGTGAATCAGAACTAAGTGGCCTTAGGTGATGTCTTAGTTAGGATTTTACTGCTGTGAACAGACACCATGACCAAGGCAATTCATATAAAGGACTACATTTAATTATAGCTGGCTTATAGGTTCAGAGGTTCAGTCCAGGATCATCAAGGTGGGGACAAGGCAGCATTCAGGCAGGCATGGTTCAGGAGGAGCTGAGAGCTGTATGTCTTCATCTGAAGTCTGCTAATGCAAGACTCTCTTCCAGGCAGCTAATGAAGGTCTTAAAGCCCCACGCACAGTGACATGCCTATTCCAACAAGGTAACACCTCCTAATAGTGCCACTTCCTGGGCTGAGTGTGTACCAACCATCACAGGTGATAAAGGTTCAAGGAAAGGTTCACTCTCCCCATCTTAAAAAGAAACGACTGACATCCACCACAGCCTTTCTCTCTGTTGCAGGTGACAACATGCAGCACATTCCTGGGGATTCAGGAAGCACTTTTAAGCCACAAGGTGATACACCCAAGGGACAAAGACCACCAGAAAACGATGGCATGGTGAAGAAGGAGAACCCGGGACACATGATGTTTTGTTGACCGGATGAACTCCTTCAAAGAAATTAACACTTCCTTTCCTTTTATCTGCGAAGTTTCTACAAGGGAATATGATCTTTAATTTGAAAGCATCTAAAAATGTCAATATTTGTCTATGAAAGACATATGTTCTGAGGCCCACAGAGATGTTCTTGCTAACCCGCACTTAGACACAGTCAGCAGAATATAAAATTCCTTATTAAGATGAAAAGTGTTAAGAAGTATATGAGATTTGAGGGGAGGCAGGGCTGTAGGCTAGAGTATGGGATATGGCTCTTTAAAAGAAGGGTGCTAGAGATGTGTTGTCAGTTTTTTTTTACCAGATGGTTTAGAACAGCTGTGTAGAGAAAGCAAATATGGCCAATGGACAGGCTTGGGAATGCAGATATGAGAGAAATAAACTGGATCTCACCTGCAAAGGTAGATAACAATGACATCTGACACTGTAGACTCTACTTTAAGAGGAGAAAAGCAAACATCTCTCTTGATAGTACTTATCTAGGACTTGTCCACAAATAGACTAGGTGTTTTAATTTCCTGTACAATCTTGAAATTAGCATAAAAATGGTCCCAAGCTACTTCTACATTTAGAACACCTGTTTAAAGCCAAAACCCAATGTCCCAGGAGGTATTTACCCTCAACCCAGATGGTACTTCCCGAGATAAAGTCTCACACAACATGAGGTCACAATCTAAAATTATAATGAACACAAGAATCCAATTTACTACAAAATAGCAGATGTCACAAAGAACAATGCTTGATCCTCAGAATGCCAAGCTTGTTAGACTTCGATTACAGGGAGCACAAGATATATTTGAATAATGGAAGATATAAAAGAAAAAAAAACCCTAGTACTTGGACTTGCTAGTAGGAATGAATGAGAGAAGAATTTAAATTCTGGATTTATATTGAAGACCGATTTAAAAGACTTGCTAGTGGTTGGATAGGAGGTAGGAGAGTTCACATTTCAGACATGGTTTTGTTCAGAACAAATAGAGATCAAGAACACATCGATGAAAATCATTAATAGACATAAACATGATAGACTGATCTGTTTATTGGGAAGATGTGAATACTCTAGGTGTACATGTTCTTACTAACAGAGACTGAAAATACGGTAAAGTAGAGAATTACCAGATGGTATAGAAATTTTTACCATGAGAGAGGAATTTTTAAAGAAATCTACTTGTGACTGAGAGAGAAGAGAAAGAAAAGTGAAAATGTTCATTACGTCAGTGGCATATTATCACCACCACCACCACCACCAATAACAAATGGATAAGAGCAAATCAGAAACCAGGGGGAAATGAAAAAGGTTTAAAAAGTAGCATTTATTGTTAAAGCAATCAGTTGAATCTTTATTCAAGGTAAAAGCCAACCAACCAAGCAAACAACAATAACAAGAAAACAAACAAACAAAAACAAAAACAAAAACCCCCTACCTTTCAAAAAGGTAGTTACCCAGTTTTAAAAGTTACACACTTTATCTTAACTTCTCTCTGTACACAGCTGTATAGATTTCCTACATTCCTTATTTAGAACAAATCCTAGTTCTCTTTGGAGGAAAATATAAGGCAATATGTGACATATGATTTCAGGACTGCTTCCCTCACCTCCCGGAGACTCTCATTGCTATACCAGCCCACACCCTTCCTTAGAAGGCTTCCTTGCCTCACAGTGAAAGTCAGGGTGGGTCCAATGGTGGAGGTGGGAGGAACACAAACTTGAAGACTGAACATTTGCTCTTGATTAGAAGAATGTGTCATATTTGTGTGGGGCAGAGAGGGGGGAATGGTGTGCTCTCGATGATCTATTAATAAGAACCAGTTTAAACAGCAGCTTAGGAAAGCAAGGCTAATTCCAAAGCCAAAAGCCTCACATTCTTAACTTTCCCACTAACTTTGGACCCAGTCTCTGCAGAGTCAGTCCCAGAACTGGAACATGATTCTTTGAAGGCAAAGCCAACATTTAGAAATCTGAAATTGAGCTCAGGGCACACAGCATAGGGTGGCCATGCAGGATGTTATTTAACACCATTAGACAGGATGTCAATCTATTTGATATCTTTATTTGTTTCATGTGCTCCTGAAGAAAGCATTTATGGACATTTTTTTGCTTTACGTGTATTTTGTTACAGGGTATTTATTTTCAATTGTCAGGGAATCTTAAAGTCCCCTGCCTCCAGAAGACAGGGTATTTACCTAACAATTTTTGGATCTTGGAAAAATGAACACAAATGGTCTTTTTAAATCTCTTCCCCTCACCCACCCCCGAAGGATGTACATTTAACACTATTCCTCAGGATTCATTCGGAAAGGCTTCTTATCCTGGGGAATCAGCTAACTTAACTGAAATGGTTATACAGCTTAATTACCTTGTCTATGTCCACCAACCTACCCCTCTCCATTCCATAAAAGCTGAAGATTAAAGCACTCACTCTATACAGCGAAGAGTCATATAGTATGCAGAGATTATGAGCATCACATTTAGGTGGATGCACGTGATTAACACTTTTGCTAGCCACCAGACACAAGTACCAAAATGACCCACATTCCACATCTTTCATCTGCCTCTTCTCTTTTTCCTTCCTTGTCAGTTTGACTGTTTACAGAATGTAGAATGAAATCCTAATTGGTGACTCTCCATGAAGTGACTAGTTCCTGCAAAATAGGAAAAAAAATAAACCCGAAATTGGAGATGTGCATTCCCTTTGTATATAATATATAGAAAAGGGGGCCTTCAAAGAGAGATCAGTAAGTAAAATGCTTGCTTTGTCAGCAAGAGAACCTTAATGTGATGCCTAGAACCCACATAAAAAAAAGCCGCTCATGGTGGTTCACTCTGAAAATCCAGGGTAGGAGAGACAGGCCCAGGTGGATCCCAGTGACTCACGAGCTAGCCAGCCTATGATACATAGTGTGTTTCAGACCAGTGAAAGACCCAATATAAACAAACAAACAAAAAAAATCAAATAAATGAGTACAAGTGGGTGGTGCCTGAGAAGGAAGGACAGCTAAAGTTGAGTTCTGACTTCCATATGTACCCACACACATGCATATGTACACACATGTGTCTAAACATATTAAATGCACATGTATACATGCACACAAAGTAAAACAATGCAGAAAGAATTAAAGACTAATTGCAGTTTGGAATACTTCCCACCATAGATAAGGAAATATGAAGAGAAAAATATGGAATGAGAATGGACCTCGGTGTTATCTGTTTAACAACTAACAATGAAAGCCTGCGACAACGACATGTCTATTTGTTGTAGCTACAGGAATAGAACCTTCAATGCTTTGAGCTGCCACAGTGAAATACAGTAACTTGGGCGATTACAAAAAGTACAGAGATTTTGTCTTGGTCGAGACCAAAGCACTAACTGTTTTGAATATGGTGAGGGATCTGACACTTCTGTAGACAGCATGTTTGTGGCTATCCCATCCAGGAATGGCAAATGCTATTACTTCACAGGACAGAAGGGATAGGAGGTCCAAGGGGACCTTGGCTATATCCCACAAGCCATTATTATTTCAACTACAATGGCAAACCCTCATGATCATGACTTAATTACCTCGCTCTAGCTTAACCACTTCATACCAGAATGGTGGGGTTAAGTGTCAATGTATAAATATGTGGGTACATCCAGACTACAGCAGATAAGCTCTATAAATCGGAACTCCTGCTAAAGAGGGGTGATGGCTGATCACTTAAGTGAGGCCACATGGCCCGAGTGTGTCAGAGGTGATGTACTACTGCTGCTGTCTGTTTAGCCTCACTGAAAAGAACCAACTATTAATACTGAGATTTTGAAAGAGCCTGTGGGATATGTGAGATGTCATACAGGTTTTAAAAGTTTTACTATCACCAAGAAAGATTCTGATAGGGCCATATATCTTTTTTCAAATTTGAGAAAGCAAATAGAAATACAGTATTTTCTTAAAGGTTTATTTCTATTTTATGTGTGTGTTTTGTCTGCGTAGGTCTATTCTTGACATGTGCTCCATGACCATAGAAGCCAGAATATGGTACCAGATTCTCTGTAACTGGAGTTGTAGATGGTTGTGAGCCACCATGTGGGTCCTAGGAGCTGACTTGATAAGCCATCTCTCTAGTCCCTGAATTTTCTATTTCGATGAACATGGCACCTTCTCCCCAAAAAATCTCACTTCAACATTTATATCTATGAGCTGGTGACAATAGAATAGATAATTATCTATAGATACACTGCAAATGATTTTGTTTAAAATACAAATCATATATAAAACCATTAAATGTACTATTGGCTTTCTATAGAATATAAAAGCAATGAAATTTAGTCCATGATCAACCCAAGAGAAATATAGGTTACAAGTTTAGTTACTTCTAGAATTTTCCAGTACCTGGAATAGAGGTGTGTTTTAAATCCCAAATTTAGCAACATGATAAATAAAATGCTAATTTTGAGAAACTTTGTATATCATAAATGTGAGAGAAGGGCAATGGGGATGGGGTGGGGGCAGGGTAGGAGTGGGGTGGGGGTGGGGTGAGGGCATACCTGGGATGCTTTGTAACCATGAATAGCTTCTAGAATAGCACCCAGTAAGAACATATGAAGTTAGGCATGGAAAGAGCTGCATGGGAGGCCTCTGAGGGACCAGTTGTGTTGGTCATGCTGAAGTAGTAGCCTCCATTCTCTGCTCTCCTCTTTGGCTGCCCTGCCCCTCCCATGCTGTTGATAGCCTCTGCATGCACATTACCCACAGCACAAGAACTGGGCCTGTCGACATGACCAGGGCTGCATGGATGTTGACCTTAGTTCAACTGCTCTCAGGGAGTAGACATTCAGAAAAGTTAAGGGACTTAACACCTGCTAACACTTCTCTAAAGGAGATGCGCTCTGAGTTAATGACATTTTGCCTTGAATCACAATGCCTGGTTCTCAATGATCTTTCCCGATTTTATCATTTTTATCTCTATTAATGTATCTTTCACTCATTGCCATTCTCTAGAGAGCCGTTAACCTTGCCCATTCCTTAACCCATAGTACTTACATCAATTTATCAGGACTATTGAAGTCCTTTTTTTTCATGTTTTTTTTTTAATAGATATTTTCTTTATTTACATGTCATATGATTTTTCTTTTCCCAGTTTCCCCTCTCAGAAACAAACAAACAAACAAACAAACAAAAACAACAAGAACAAACCCCTCTTGCCCCCCCATGCTTGCCACCCCACCCTCTCCCACTTATTGGCCCTGGCATTCCCCTACACTGGGGCACAGAACCTTCACAGGACCAAGGGCCTCTCCTCCCATTGATGACTGATTTTGCAATCCTCTACTATACACATGCTGCCAGAACAATCAGTCCCACCATGTATACTCCTTGGTTGGTGGTTGAGTCCCTGGGAGCTTTGAAGGTACTAGTTAGTTCATATTGTTGTTCATCCTAGGGGGCTGCAAACCCTTCAGCTCCATTAGTCCTTTCTCTAACTCCTTCACTGGGGACCCTATACTCAGTTCAATGGATGGCTGTGAGCCTCTACATCTGTATTAGTCAAGTACTGTCAGAGCCTCTCAGGAGATAGCTATATTTAGGCTGGATTGCCCTTCCTTCAGTCCCTGCTCCATAGTTAGTCTCTGCAACTCCTTCCATGGGTATTTTGTTCTCCCTTTTAAGAAGGAATGAAATGTCCACATTTTGGTCTCCCTTCTTGTGTTTCTTGTGGTTTGTGGGTTGTTCTTCCTGTATTCCAGACTTCTGGGCTAATAACCCACTTATCAGAGAGTGCATACCATGTGTGTTCTTTTGTGATTGGGTTACCTCACTCAGGATGATATTCTCCAGATCCATCCATTTCCCTAAAAATTTTATAAATTCATTGTTTTTAATGGCTGAGTAGTACTCCATTGTGTAGATGTACCACAATTTCTGTATCCATTTCTCTGTTGAGGGACATCTGGGTTGTTTCCAGTTTCTGGCTATTATAAATAAAGCTGCTATGAATATTGTGGAGCATGTGTCCTTATTACATGTTGGAGCATCTTCTGGGTATATGCCCAGGAGTGGTATAGCTGGGTCCTCTTGTAGAACTATGCCAAATTTCCGGAGAAACCGCCATACTGATTTCCAGAGTGGTTGTACCAGCTTGCAACCCTACCAGCAATGAAGTCCTTGAGTACTGTCTGAGTTGAATTCCCACCTATTAATTAGCACATAGCCATAAACAAGCATTTCCTTACCCTTTATGAATAGAGACATGGTTTCTCTCCCAGGATGCACCTCTTCACCCATATCTTTAAAGTCACCTGCTCTTTTTCACCTCTGGATGATTCAATTTGCTTTCAGTCAAGTTACTTGTGTGTGTCAATTCTTCTGGAGATGTCTTTCTTGTCAGAGCAATGTTAATACAGAAACAGGGCCACTATGGTCTGCCTTCTGTCTGTGGCTCTGCTGGCTCCTACATCATGTGACCACTATCACTCTGAGCCTCCAGGGAAACATTCATCCTAGGCACACGAGCAGAGCAAGCTTCTTTTTGTCCCAGGGCCCTGTCCCTGTTCCCCTTATTTACCTTCCACCAAGGTAGCACATTATCCCTAACATGATATATCTATCATTCATTCTGTTGCATTTCCAATCTACAGAGTCGAAAAGGCCTTCAGTGATCTTCAAAACATACAGGTAATGGCTTCCCCATGAAATGCTCCGTGCTTTCCCAGGATGCTTGTCTAAATTTCATATTTAATGTTTATTTGCTCAACTTTTAATATCTCCTCTAAAACCTCCCACAACGTCTAAGATTGTACAATCATGTTCATGGCTATATGCTGTGACTAATCCTTTCTTACTAAAGAAATGGACAAACGCAGCTGCCAGAGTGAGAAATTTGTTGGCAGAGAAGTTTGCCCACCTTTTCCTTCCTTCGGGCTGTTGAATTTCACAATCGACTTCATGTTTTACGAGATTTAACAAAGCTTCACATTCCATGGAATCCACCAAGAAACTGACTTCGACTTTCAGTTAACCTGAATGACTCGTCCTTCCTGTCCACTTCCCAGAGTGTTGTATTTTACTTTAAGTACTTATTTTCATTTTCATCAGTCTGTCTGTGGTTGCCTGTGGAAGCCAAAAGAGGTTGTGAGATCCTTTGGAACTAGAGTTACAGACAGTTGTGAACTGCCTGACTTGGGTGCTGGGAACAGAACTTGGGTCTTCTAGAAGAGCAGCAGCGTCCTTGACTGTTGAGCCATCTCCTCAGCCTCCCAGAAAGTATTTTAAGTCAGGTGTGAAGTGGCATATTGCATACTTTGCACTGTTGGTAGTCATCTTATAACTTGGATCTTGACAGATAAAGCCTGGCAAGGTAATTATTTTTTGACTTGGCTTTCTTATTTTAAATGTAAGGATATAATTGATTACCAACCCAGCCTTTAAGGATATCATTAATAGATTACAGTAACCACCCAGGAAAGTTCCTCATGCTTCTTATTAATTTTAAATCAAAGCCTTCACACACAACACACACATATACACACATACATATACACACACATACACACACATACACAAACACAGACACACACATACACACACATACACAAACACAGACACACACATACACACATACACACACAGACATACATTATACACACACATACACACATACACATGCATGCCTGCAAGCACACATGCACATACACATGCACATACACACACCCTACAAAATGCAGTAGTATTACTTCCTGGGATACCACCCATCAACAGCAAAGAGCAAACTATTCTACTAGAAAAGACTGAGGGTAGAATTTGGTATTCAGAGTAAATACAAATTAAGTACTGTTGACAGACTGAGTTAGTAAGAAAATAATTATCGTATAACAGTAGACAATTGTTTCTTGAAAATAGAGAATAAATTAAATTATCTTAACAATAAAAGATTTCCTTAGAAAAATTAGAATGTTTAAAACCACTCATATATGTGCTGATAATTTTGTTTTTGATATATTACTTTTTATTTAAAAGTATAATTCAATTTTTGATTACTATAAATTTCAAGACAGTCTCTCTCCCTATAGCCTAGACTAGTCTAGGACTCACTATGTAGTTTGATTGGCCTTGAATTCTTGTCTATCCTCCTGCCTTTGCTTAGTTACATTCAATGTTTTAAATGATAAAGGAGTTGATTTTAAATTAATTAATTTTATTAATAAATTTATTAATTACATTTTTATTAGTTAAAATAAGACTCTTATACTTTCTAGTTGTTACAGAGTCAATCTCAAAGTTTTGAGCTATATGATAGTTTTTGGTGTAGTAATCTCCTAGAATATCTCAAAAACATTTATGATTTTCTTTCTCTGAGGGTTGAGAAGAATACAGTACCTGTCCATGGAAGATGCCACAGGATAACGATGGGCGCTGAGACATGGGGTAGGTAGAATTCTGAGTCTATATTGTGGTAGGTGAAGAGTCAGCTCTGTTCCCCACTTGTTTCAGGGAGCACTCAGCTAAGCACTGCTGCTGGGGTCCAGGTAGTCTGCAGTTTGTACCTTCCCTTGGCTACAAACCTTGCCTCAGATGAGCCCCATGAAACTGTGAACGGAAGAAGAAGCCTAGGAAAAATGTCTGTGAGATGTTCAAACTATGCTTGTGGTACTATCTCTAGTAGCTAGCTAAAGAGTATATAAGCAGCAGTGGGAAAAAGTAAAATAAAAATGTTTATTTCTTCTGTGAACGTGGAGTCTTGTGTCTGTCTACCACTACCCTTCTTTGCGGATCTCTGTGATACCCATGGCTGTGGTGGCTGAAGCACACTGGTAAGTTCTTCCTTCATTCCTGAGATCACTAAATGCATCACAATAAATGCTCCTTATCTCTCTGGGATATTGCAGGAGCAACAGCAAATGGTGGGCTCTGCCCTGTTTCTGATGCGGCCATGTCAGATGGCAGAGCCAAAGGCTATTCTCCTACAAGGAAGCAGTTCTGGGGGGCCAGTGGGAGGAGGTGGTCTGGAATACTTGAGCCCTGATCAGATAAAGACAAGTACACTGAAGATCTCTGCAGTGAGGTGATGATCAAGAGGCATGCCTTTCCTTCTGGGCATGGAACAAAAGGACAAAAGGTACTCACACACTCAAAGATAGAAGGGACATTAAAACTGACAGGAGGCTGGTACAGCTGTCCCGCTGAAAGGCTCTACCAGAGCCAGACCAATGAAGATGCAGATGTACACATTGGACTGAGTGTGGGGACCCCAATGGGGAAGTTAGGGCAAGGATTGTAGGAGCTGAAGGGGGTTGCAACCTCATAGGAAGAACAACAATATCAACCAACCAGACCCTTCCCCCCCTGCAAAAACTCCCTGGGACTAAACCACCAACCAAAGAGTACACAGTGGGTAACCATGGCTCCAGCTAGATATGTAGTAGAGGATTGCCTTATCTGGCATCACTGGGAGGGCAGCCACTTGGTCCTGTAGAGGCTTGATGCCCCAGTGTAGGGGAATGCTAGGCTACTGAGGCAGGAGTGGGTGGGTAGGTGGGAAAGCACTCTCCTAGAGGCAGGAGGGATATGGAGGGGATAGGGTGCTTGTGGAGGGAAAACTGGAAAAGGGGATAACATTTGAAACGTAAATAGATAAAACAACCAATAAAAAAAAAATGACATGCTTTGCAAAAAAAAAAAAAAACCAAACTATATTAAAAAACATTCTTAGGAAGATTCAGAGCCATCTCTAGGAGGAAGCCTTTATGCAGAAAGAGAAAAACTAAATGTACTTATCATTGGTGTTTACCACCTGCATGCGTACCCTCCCTCAGAAAATGAAATAGAATGTCTCTTTTTTCTACACCTCTAGGATCGAAAGCAATTCATTCTGGCTACCAAGATCATTAGGTTAGCAATTTTTAAAAGTCCCTCCATTCCTAAGAACCATTTTGAAAGTATCTAGCTGAGTAAATGAGAATACTCTCTTGGAAGCACATGAGCCTGAAGGACATTGCAGAAGTCCAAGAGTTCACTCAAGCAGAGAATTTATGGTGGTGCAAATGATACTGTGGGATGCCTTACTCCAAGATGACTTGGTCAGACCCCCAAGTGTCTTCCCTGCGCATCTACTGTATCCATGAGAACTTGCAAGACCAAAGATGTGATTCTTAACAAGAGCACTGGATTTGGAACCCGTCTTGCTAGCTTTCCACACATGGCTCTATCACTAAGAATTGAATGTCAACTTAAAGCAATCTAAGTAAACCTTAAAGAGCAACACATGAAAGCCAGTGGAGGTATGTTCTAGAAAAACAGAACTTCATAAAAGTTTGAACTAAAGGATCCTTATTAAAAGAGAACAGACAACCGGAGGAGTCATCCACACTGAGCATCTCAATATTAAATATGCTACTTGTGAAGCAGTATTCGTTCATGCACAAATATCCATCTCCCCGGGAAACTGAAATGGAACAGTTCAGAGTAAATTTTGCTCCATGAGCTCTGGAGGTTGAACCATTATTTAAACAGGTTCATTCTAAGCCACTGTAGTGGTGGGTGACTCACAAAAACCATCACCTCGGGAACACGATGCTGACACTGAAACTACATGGAGGATAGCAAATAAAACTGTCTTCTTTAGTTTGGGGAAATTGGAGCTCGCCTTAGGGAAACAGTGACTAATTTACAACTAGTGTTTGGAACGAGATCATCTGTCAAAATAAATGTATCTTTACTTCCTTCTTGAGAGGAAGCAAGCTGTTTTATGGTGTTCCTTGGAATCCTTAAAAATATAGAGCAACATTTACATTATTAATGATACGCTTTATTGCTGCAGGATAACTAGGTCCAAAATTGTCCTTCCATAGATGGAGCTGGAGAGCTACACAGAATTTTGGGTATTGAGCTCTTAGGTCTGCATGCACAGCTAATGTTGTACATTTGGATCCTATTCTCTTAGATTACTCATTAGAGCTTAACTTCAGGTACCACGGGCCGACCGATCTGGGCCTCCCTCAACCCGCGGGAGAAACGGGGGTCCTAGTCAGGTCAACAAGGCGTAGGCGAAGAAATGACGGCAGAGACGACACATGAAGTATAGGATCTAAATGTATTTCTTAGAAATGGCATCAGACTTTTACAGTCATTGTAAAAGAGAGATGGTAAATCTGGCAGCTCAATAGTTGAGGTACATCTGAGGCTCTCTGAAACATGCTGGGTCTAAAGCAGTAGCTATCTCCTCTGGACTGGTGCTGCATCCCCCAGGCCCAAGCGCTCTGGGCCTGGGGATTGCAAATTGCATGAATCTGAGTCCTAGCCCGTCTAAGTTCTAGTGCTAGTCCTTCTGCGAGTCGAAGTCCTAGTCCTTCTCCTTCTCTTAGTCTGAGGTGAGAATCAGGCTTAGATACCATACAGCAAACAGGGCAGATGTCAAGAGTCTCATGGGCAGGTAGGGGTTGGGCCTGGTAGCTAGGTGTGAAGCAGGAGGAAGAGGGGTGGAGCCCTCCCTGTTAAGGTATTTAGATATTCTTATGCTAATGCTCTGGTTCTAGATGGAGGCCCACAGTGAGGAGTTCTGACCTTACACTTTTAGCTAATGTCCTTGAGTGGAAGCCCTTCGATTACTCTCTAGTACATAAAACATTAAACTAGGATAGTTGGAAACATTGTGTCGGCCAGGAGACAATGCTCAATCTTAACCATTTACAAATCATTTCTTGGGGTACCTTTATACCCAATTATGAGGCCGTGTTGACGATTGGAAAGACTAATCTGGAACACGTCTGAGTTAGGGAATCCCAGCGACTGTCTGAAATCCAGGAAGCACAGAACTCCTTTTGGATTCTTATTGCCTCTTATCCTTTATCAGGATTTTATCCCCGATATTTTGGATGTGACTGGAGTAGACGAGTGTGCGTAGCATTCAGGGACACAGATTCTCAAGGTTAGCAAGGTCAAACATAGTGATCAGCAGAGCAGGGACCAGAGTAGCTCCACTCTAGTTGCATGGGCCATTTGCTTTCTTCTCTGTAAAAAGATGCAGAGTCTACACTTGAAATTCTTTGGTGACACATATCAGTATATTGTATGGACAATTTACTCTGCTAGAAAGTCCCGTCACATCTCCTTTCTCTAGGATCTTTCCTCAACACCACAGCTTAAACAGACTTCAGAAGATATATGTGTGTAAGGTTTTTAGCTCATGCATACTTGTGAATTTGCAGAGTTATGAGAAAAGTCGGATGAGGAAATGAATCCCTGTGGTACCTGAGATGTGACTGACATCCTAAATGACAGCCCTAGTCAAGGCGCTAAGATCTGAACTCTGTACCTCTTACCGTAAAACCTTAACTAACTACACCACCCCCAAATGATCTTGTCCTTACATTTGCTTCATACTCTTCTTCATGAGATCACATAGAGAACATGAAAAAAGGCTGTACCTTGAATCTGTTCTCCAATCCCGTGACTTTTTTTTTTTCTATGTGATTATAAGCTTACTCTGGTTGAGACATAATTAACCAACTTCCTTAATCTGTATCCCAGGATGCTATTTTAGGCACAAAGTAGGAATGCCTGTGGAAGATCTTTGAGAATGAATTTTGAATATTTCAAGGCCTATAGGCCATGCTCCTGACAGTGCATTGAAAAAAACAAAAAGTTAGATTAGAGAAACAATTTTCACTCTCTAGTGGAAACAAATGTTCAGGATAACTTTGCGGATGGTGTTTGGCAGATCTGGATCATTTTGGAAGATATAGAGGAAAATGATGCTGCATGATTATCCTAAATTCAATTTACAATTGATTTAAAAGCTTTTCTCTTTGGTTATTGCAATTGTTTAGATTTCTAACCTCCTCCTCTAATTACCATGGTTTCTGGCCCCTTGTTCTCTTCCTTCATTTCTTGCCAAGGAACAAAATCAAACCCTGATGTGATGAACCTCCTGCATTTTCCCAAACAGGCATTGTCTCTTCAGGAATACAGAGAGTGGACAGCAGGAAAGTAAACAGTGAGTTGGATTTTCATCTCAGAATGTCTCCCCTCTCTGGAGTTTTTCTCTTACACTTTTTCCCAAATCTCTAGGCTCCATTGTTCACACTATTCGTCTTCCAAGTTAAGCAAGCCCCTGCACCCACTGCTGGTCTGTTTCTTTGCTACACTGAGGTATAGAACTTCTTCACATATCTGTTGCTCACTGAGACAATAGTTGCTCCACAGCACATGAACTTAACACATCTCTGTCTCCTGAAACACTGTTTGAATCCACTTGTCACAACCATTTGTTGAGTTAGACTGTTGTGTTCATCAGTCCTTACTGTTACTTTTAATCAATTCTTCTCCATCTTCAAGTTAAAAAAAGTACTTTTATATTCAGTCTAAACTTCCTGCTTCTACTCGTGATTCTGATGTGGTATAATCTCTTTACTTTGTCGATGAATTACTTCTACTTCATAAGCAGATGGTGAAAAGTTCAGTCCAAGTGCTCTCAGGTCTTTTGAATGTTTCCCTATTGGGCACATGTAAATTATGCATTTTCTTTATGGTTCAAATTCTGTCTAACTAAGTAGTAGCTTCTACATGTAGCTATATAAATACTTTAGATTTAATTGCCCTGAAGGAACCAGTCTGATGTTCAAAAGATTTTCCCCATTTTATCTAGGAGAAATAAGTTCAGAATACATAGTGAGTTTCTATAGGGCCCCCTGCATTTATAGTTAATATGTGTATACTATTTATCTTTCTTGTTTTCAATGTACATATTTAATTTTTTTCTAGATATTACTTACTATTATATTAGTACTGTTTTTCTGATAACCATAAGACAGAGAAGTCCAGATGGATATATAAGCTGCTAAGTAGATATAGACATTTTTCACATCAAAATAATCAATATGACCACATATTAGTAACAACACTAAAATGACTTTCTACATTTGAGTTGGATAAAAGGGCAAAAATTATTTTTATTGTATAGAGTTAAGTGTTTTTATAAAAATAATAAAATAAACAAATATTTTTAAAATATTAGTTTGGGTGGGTATAAAATAGCTTCACACTAACACAATGCTTCTTCAGCAGTTTGACCTTTTGAGTCACTTTGTAAAGTTTAAAGGAACCCTAAAGTCAGTTGTCAGTTCACAGATGGGGTATCAGTCCTTGCATAATGTCTCATGCCAAGCTAGTTGCAGAGTTCTCTTGACTCAAAGGACAAGGCTGGCTCTATAAATTAGGACGAAACATTAAACTTTGCATGGTAATTCATCTCACTGTTTCACTCACCAGGAAACCTTTATGTAACGGGCTATACACCTGACTGTCAAGATCACTGCTATAAGCAGGCTTCCCGTCTATATGAAGAATGCCACTCTTCTCCTGTTTCTTTGTTCAGTGATCATTTGTAGCACTATGTGTATTGTGGCTAGTCATTGGGAACACCCACATGCACGATATACCCACTGTTTCAGAGAGGCACTGAGCTGGCCATGGATTCTTTGAGTGGCCCAAGTTTAAAAGGTAACAATTGCAGAGGATCATGCCACATCTAACCTAAAGCCTTTCTGGAATTACTGGTTTTGGAGTCTCCACACCATGTGCCCTAGTCACTCAGGACTATTTATTTCTTCAGCTTCCTCAGTATTCAGTTCACTTGTCCTCAGTAACGTTTCCCCACATCATTAGGGCACGTGCATTCTTAAAACATTTTTTAAACATCATTACTCTTGGAAGTAATATTTTTAGCCTTCTGAAAGCTACATGTGTTGCTCAGTAATGTGAAATGCTATTGTCATGTGAAGTGGGAGGTTTTGGGTATGTTGGATGATGCAGACTCACATGGTGTTTTGCTGAGGACACATGATGTTTGGAGAAAGTATAAATAGGACTTACTGGACGGTGACAAATGCTTGCATAGCTAGCTTTGCTGTGCCTCATTGGTTTTGTTTCTTCATCTTAGCTGATCTTTAGTTCGCTGAAAAAGGCATGGCAGAGAACTTCCCCTGGCATCCTGGCTGGTCCTGGTCACTCCTGCTGATTCGGCGGAGGACTGGCAGTTTCTGCTGGATCTTGCCACCACACTGCTGATTCATGTTTGGTATCCTGACATTACTGAACTGGACTGCCGGTATCTGGACAGAGATTGGAATCACCCCAAGGAACTACTTCTAAACAGGTCCATATCCCCTTGTCCTATTTACCACCTTTTTCCCCTTCTTTGGATGGTGAGCTAGAAGCGGGAAGTGGGTCAAAGCATTTGAAAACCCTTATTAAAAAAAATCTAAGCCTACATTATTAAGTCATGACATAATACTATGTTGAAATATAATACTATGTTGAAATGCACTACCAGCCATAAAACTCTGGTATAGACACTTTGCTTCATTATGATTTCATAGTGTTGGTCCTAACACCTTATAAATGATGCATGGCTTACATTAGGAAGAATACATCCCCTTCCTCAGAAACTGGATTTCCAACATTTAAATATATCCGTGGTTGTTTTCTACATTGATTCTTTTAATATGCACCCCATAGAACACAGGGACAGGTTAACAATAATTTAAGTTTGTTAGTTTCCTGACTGATCAATGTGTGTATGAGGAAATTCCAGCCTCAATGGAACACCTTCATGTTTGCCTCCCTCAGAAGAATAAATAAACCAAGGACCACAGGTCAATGAGACTTGGCTCTAGAAGCTAAAACTTTAAAGCTCAATCTATCTCTGAACCTCTAAAAGTCTTTAAATATAAAGAAATAATTTTCTCAATTTGAATTTTTAGATTGACTTATGAATTAAAATGTTGTCATAATCACCTTAATAAATTAGGAATTCCAGACAGTTTAAGACCCATAAAGAATTATAATGTGTGTGTTATGTTACATTTGATCATTTCATTGACTCAGATACACGAGTTTCTTCTTTCATCTTTGGAAATGGCATCTTTAATTCTATGGCTTCATCAGGACCCTTTTTAGTAGAGATTGTTTCAATATGTCACCCTTCAGGAAGAAGTCAGATCTTGGAGAGCTTGAATATTTTTTGCTTTCGTTTCCTCCAAAATTACTTTGTATATTAGGTCATAAAGATTTTGTAAAACTGAGCCAGACACAGTTGGTTGTGAATGGTTAGCATTTCTATGTTTTAGATAAAATTATCTGTAGCAATAGAATATGTTCTAAATTATTTGTGATGTCTTGAAAAATTATATTGATTGTAACATCAAAAACAATTTGGAGTTTTTTCGATTGATCTGTGGATTAGTCATTGATATTTTCTCATTTCTCTTCCCCTGCCCCTGAACTATCTGCTAAACCCAACATCTCTAAACAATTATCAGAGTGACTACAATGTCTGCTTTGTTTCTAAAAGCTTAATTTAATCCTAACATATATACACATACCATTTCTGGATATTATAGAGTCAATACCGTTGATTTTAAAATTAGTTAGACATCGGGCATACAAGAACTTCAAATTTGTCTCATGAATCTTTTGATATACTTACACTTTATTTTATTTTGTAATGCAAACCAAAGCACTCATTATAGAACATATATCACAGTGTTCTTTTTTAAAGGTATTAGTATTATATTAGTATTATCACTTACATTTATTTATTTATTTAGTCATTCATTCATTCACTCATTTGGTGTGTGTCTTACTTAGGCAGTCAGGTTTGGTGGAAAGTGCCTTTGCCTTTTGAGTCAGCTTTCTAGCATTCAACAGAACTCCTAAAAGATGTTCCTTTCCCTCTTCAGTTTTTTCTCAATACTGACTCATGATTTATTCTGTCTCTCCAGGGAGAAAGTCTCAGTATTCCTATGATAATTAGGCTAGTTTTTCATTACATTGTGTGTGTGTGGTTAGACAGCATTAGTTATTATATTCCTGCTTCCATCTTTTTTGAAAATCACTTTTCTCTTTTATATATGCTTTCACTATATTTGAGGTGTATATCTCTATCTATCTCTATTTCTATCTATCATCTATCTATCTATCTATCTATCTATCTATCTATCTATCTATCTGTATCAAAAAGCTGTAGTGTGATGAATCATAGCCCCCATATGTAACAGCATACCTGCCTCAAAAGTGAACAGATCACAAGCTGCTAGAAAGGAAGTTGGAATTCAGAATGATCAGTTGAGTGATCAGCCTTGCTGAAACCTGAGTCCTAAGACCATAAAAAAAAAAAAACAAACAAACTATGATTGGCAAAAACTTCAGCTGAAGTTAAAGTTACAGAGGGAAGATAGAAGCCTTGCACCAACAGAGGGGCGATGTTCCTGAAGGAGGCAGCAGGGTGAAGCACAACTTGGTCTCAGGTCTGTATTCTCTGCTGAGCTGCACTTGGTCCTTAGATGCTCAGGAGCCAGAGTCATGCTCCTCGCTGGGCTTCTTCCATTACTCACTGCAAATTCATTGTGTAAAATCCAGAACTGTTTTCTCTGTAATCTTATCAACCACCCAAAGAGATTTATAAACCAAGAAAGAGAGAGAGAGATAAAATACAGCTTTATAGTAGATAGTGAAATCACCGTACTCAAAGTGTGTCAACCATGAAGCATACAAACCTGAAAAGGAACTTTTCAGTCTTAGTATATAGATCCTTAACAGGGAAAAATAGGCTTTATGATATCTATTCCACAGTAAGTGATATTAGATAGTATAGTAAATTCTCAAACATCTTTGAATAAAACTTGAATTTTCTGGTAACCTCACACTCTCCCAGTTGAGATAATTCTGAGGATTGAACCCAGAGCTGGAAAACCACTCTACAGCTAATCCACACCCCTAGGTCCTAACAGGAGTTATTTATTCCCAATGTTTCCCTCAATGTCCTTTCTTGCTGCTAAGAATCAACTTTTGTGGTCCAGAATAGAAGATAACAAATTACTGGTTCTTGATCCAATATCCACAGTTGGAGACATTAAATGAGAATGGCGTGTGAGGTGGGTGAGTTAGAGGCCCCTTCTGCAATGGAAAACCAGACTGCTTCTGCTATAAAGAAGATGCATGGCATTGGGAAACCTAAGAAAGATAAGCCCCATGTCTTCCAAACTTTCACCCACTCCTGTATCCCTTGAACTCTAGTGCCTGCCTAAAATCTAACAATGTTATTGCCAGCCATGGGTCATTGGCTAGATCCTTATCTTCCAGCTGGGATCTACCAACACAAAGAGCTTTTATCCTCTGAGGTCCTGAGGAGCTACCACTTCTTGTGTGTCATGATTCAGAGTGCTTAGTGATTTCCCCAACCTGTATGGAGATCCACTTGTTTAGTTTGTGGAGTCTCACAGATTTTAAGCTTATTGTTTTATTTTATTTTTAGCAGAGTTTTTAAACTTTTAATTTTATGGTTTTGAGTGTTTGCCTGCACACCCTTGTGTTAACTGTGAGTGTCTATTTGCCCATGAGGCCAGGAGAGGGCGCCGGATCCTCTGAAACTGTAGTTAGTTAGAGGCTACGGTGAACCTCCGTAGTTAGAGGCTACGGTGAACCTCCATATGGGAACTGGAGACCAAACACAGGTCCTTTGTGAGAACAGCCACTGCTCTTGACCACTGAACCATTTCTCCAGCCCCGCAAGCTCTTTATTTTTTTTTTAACAGAAACACCCCCTTGAGTAGTAACTTAAGCCACTGAGAGTTGATGTTCTACCAGGGATTAGTTGATGGCCAGTGATAAAACAATTTTCAGAGGGATAGTGTCCAAAAAAGAGAGACTATTAAATACTCTTCATTGGCACAGCATCAAAGATTTACTTGATACAATGACATGTTTTTTCTTATAGTTTTCCTGCTTTAAGACATTTCTCACAATGTTTCAACTCTGATTTAAAAATATAGGTGTATTATAAATGAAGAAAATGACAAAAAAAAAGGATTTCTGATTCACAGGAATTGTGAAAAATGAAAAGATTTCAAGTGCCAAACCACAAGAAAGACAAGATAAGGGGGCTATCCATCAGTGTTAGAGTGTGTTAAGACTCTTTGTCAGAGAAAGATAATGGCATTATCTTTATAAAAATATATTTCAAAGTAACAGATGTTGAGATCATAGAGTCATTATTAAAGGAAAGCACAAAAGAGTATATTTGAAGAGGATTAAGTTAGTTTTCTAACATGAGATATCTTCTATGTGCCAGATACCCATCTAGCTAGAACAAAAAAATTAAATCTGGTTAGACAGCGAACTACAGAGATGGCAGAGGAATGAGCCCATGCAATACTGACAAAGGGGATACACAGAATGGGCTTCAGAGAGGTAAAGTACCTCTTGGGATCAAAGGAGCCAGAAGGACAGACAAGAGCATAAAGACAGTATATCACTGTGTATTTTATACCAAGATGTGTTGTATCAAATGATATTATCCTTCCAAAATTTTAGCTATTGTGTTTTCCAAAAATATCATTTTGAGGACTATAGCTTTAGTGCTTGCCCAGCATTCAAAAAAGCCCTGGGTCTGATCCCCAGCACCATATAGACATGGTCGTACACATTAGCCATCTCAGCACTCTAGGGGGAGGCAGGAGGATTAGAAGCTCAAAGTCATTCTCAGATACATAGGAAGTTTGAGGCCAGCATGGCCTATGAGAGGCCATGTCTAAATCAATTATCCACCAATTAATCAATTGCTTTGTAAATATAAGTAGGCTAACTTGTTTGAGCTATGTTTTACCTCTGTCAGATGCCTGTCTGTATCTGTATTCTATTTCTTGACTTAGACTCTTTTACTCTTTTTATTGGATATTTTCTTTACTTACATTTCAAATGTTATCCTTTTCCTGATTTCTCTTTTCCTCCAGAAATCCCCTATCCCATTCCCACTTCCCAGTCTTCTATGAGGGTGCTCCTCTACCCACCCACTCCCACCTCCCCACCCTGGCATTCCCCTACACTGGGGCATTGAGCCTTCACAGGACCAAGGGCCTCTCCTCCCATTGATGCCAGTCAAGGCCATCCTCTGCTACATATGGGGCTGGAGCCACTGATCCCTCCATGTGTAACTTTTGGTTAGTGGTTTAGTCCCTGAGAGCTGGGGGCGGGGGTCTGCTTGGTTGATATTGTTGTTCTTCCTTGTTGTTCTGCCTGTGGGTTGCAAACCCTTTCAGGTCCTTCAGTCCTTGCTCCATTGGGGACCCCATGCTCAGTCTAATGGTTGGCTGCACGCATCCACCTCTGTACTTGTCAGGCACTGGAAAAGCCTCTCAGAAGACAGTTATATCAGGCTCCTGTCAGCACTTCTTGGCATCCACAATAGTGTCTGGGTTTGCTGACTGAATATGGATGGATCCCCAGGTGGGGCAGTCTCTGGACGGCCTTTCCTTCAGTCTCTGCTCCACACTTTGTCTCCATATTTCCTTCCTTGAGTATTTTGTTCCCTCTTCTGAGAAGGACTAAAGTATTCACATTTTGGTCTTCCTTCTTCTTGAGCTTCAAGTCTGTGAATTGTATTAATCTAGAGAAATGTTCAAAATCCTTAATCATCAGGGAAATGCAAATCAAAACAATCATGAGATCCCACCTCACAGCAGTCAGAATGGCTAAAATCAAAAACTCAGGTGACAGCAGGTGCTGGCAAGGATGTGGAGAAAGAGGAGCACTCCTCCATTGTTGGTGGGATTGCAAGCTGGTACAACCACTTTGGAAATCAGTTTGGTGGTTCCTCAGGAAATTAGACATAGTACTACCAGAGGACCCAGCTATACCACTCCTGGGCATATACCCAGAAGATGCTCCAACATGTAATAAGGACACATGCTCCACTATGTTCATAGCAGCCTTATTTATAACAGCCAGAAGCTGAAAAGAGTCCAGATGTCCCTCAACAGAGGAATGGATACAGAAAATGTGGTGTGTTTACACAATGGAGTACTACTCAGCTATTAAAAACAATGAACTTATGAAATTCTGGGGAAATGAATGGACCTGAAATTCTCAGGCAAATGAATGGAACTAGAAAATATCATTCTGAGTGAGGTAATCCAGTCACAAAAGAACACACATGATGTGTACTCACAGATAAGTGGATATTAGTCAAAAGCTCGGAATACCCAAAATACAATTCACAGACTCTCTTTTTATAGGAGGATGTAGACTATTTCTTAAACTGGTGTTTTGCCCATGCATGGTAGAGGAGTCACCATAGAAATGTCTTTTGTCATGAGGGAGCTATCAGTGTACAGAGTTGCCTTCTGGTCCTTGAAGCCACAGACAAGATGAGAATGTGAAAGCAGAGCAGGGTCACCTTGCTGCAAGCATTCCTTAAAGTGGGGAACTTCAAACAACCTCCCTCTAGTGTCCAAGAAGGAAAATGTGCAAAGGACATCATGGACGCCTGTTGGAAATGTGCTCACAGGGTAGTTTGAACCTTACCATTAGTACTGGGGAGTAACGCGGAGCATTAGTCACCTAAATCTCCAGTATGCTTGGGGGCCTGATCTGTTCTTTGTGACTCAACATACTAAGTACTGAAGTTTATCTGAGATCAGCCTGGATGGCCTGCACATCTGCTTGTCATCTGTAATTAAAAGGATGTGTACCATCACTTGCCATGAAAATATTTATCAATGGCAAATTCTGAGATCGAGGCTAAGGTATTCTGTAAATAATACTTTAAGAGAAGAAAATTAGAATTCCAGTCCTTGTACCTTATAATGTGTTTTGGGTTTTTTGTTTTTGTTTTTGTTTTTGTTTTGTTTTTGGTTTTTTGAGACAGGGTTTCTCTGTATATCCCTGGCTGTCCTTGAACTTAATCTCTATAACAGGCTGGCCTCAAACTCAGAAATCCACCTGCCTTTCTGCCTCTGCCTCCCAAGTGCTGGGATTAAAGGTGTGCACCACCATGGTCCAGCTATCTTTTGGATTTTTGTTGTACAATTTTATTAGCAGTTCAGTCTCTATACCTAAGTGACATCGTGTATAACTTCCTTCCTGAGATGCATGAATGCAGAGGGACCAAGAATCCATTTCCTGTTAACATAAGTGCAGCAGGAGAAAGCAAGTCTGCCACCGGAAATAGAATGTCATGCCTCAAAGTAGGTCTTAAACCACTTCTTATTCAAGTAGTCAGTTAGTTGAGAATGGAAGAGAACTTTTAATTGATAGATATTTGGGGGCTTTTACTCAATTGTGAAAAAGCCAATCTTTTGTCTCCCCCAGGGCCTTAAGTTAATAGTCAGTGTGTTCTAGATATTAAGAATTAAAAAAATGTTTCAGCACTCAAGTAATATTTGAGTATCCTAACATCAAAACAGAGCAGAAGTAGATACTAGCAGCAAAACATTAAGTAATACTGTGACATCTACGATAAAACATTTAAATCTGTGTTCTACCAACCTAAGTTCTCACACTTCTACCTCACAGACAGTTATCACCACACATAGCAATTTAGATGGGTGCTACAGATATGATCTCAGGCCCTCACATTCAAGCTGCAAGGATTTCATCTCCTGACTGAGTCATCTCCGTCCAGAAGTTTGACTTTCATTCCAGCGTTTGCATTGGGAACAATACAGTGGGGCTGTGTATTTAGGCATTGGCTTTCCTTAACCATGTAAGTTAGAACTAGCTGCACGTGGCAATTATTGAGTAGCTAACTCTAGCTCTGTCTCTGTATTTACTTAGCTGCTTGCCTGCCCACCTGTTTGCGCACATATCTATTACAGGCTTCCCCACTATATTTTTACCCTATGGCTTCAGCAATATTCATCTTCATCTCTCTGTGCCGTTTGCATGGTCCTGTTTCTTCTCTTCCTTTTCAGTACCTTGGAAGTCCTCCCAACCGATTGAGTTTGGATCTGTTTTTCTACCAAGGCCTAGCAAGACACACCCTGTTACTTTATAACAAGTGTATGACGGCACCAGCCTTACAGGATTTGACTCTAGGTGACACCAATCCCATCTTCTGTGCCTGGGGAGAAGATGACATTGTCATAACATGATAACCAGGAGATTTGACTACAATTACAAAGCCTTACCAGGGTTTGGGGAAAATGAGCTTTCCTTTGACCAAGGGGTTTTCTTTCTCAAGTTCAATGGTCTAACTAAATACACTATGATATTCATCTTGGAAGATCTGTTCCCGTGAAAGTTTACCTTCTGTATTTTCAACTCATACTGTTGTCCTAGAAAAAATATCCCATAATTTATTGCTTCTCCTGTTTGATTTGCTGTATTACTTGGACTTTTAATGGCCAAATACACTGTATCTTCTTTTTCTATCTTGTGCATTTATTATTTCACACACACACACACACACACACACACACACACACACACACACACACACACAATCTCTCTCCCTGCTCATGTTTTGCATTTTTCCTGTCCTGCTTTCCATTCCTTATTTGTTTTACAGCTTTACATGGTGCTCATCTTTCTAGTTGAATGCTTATTTTAGTGATAATTCTTTTATTCTGATTTGAGGACTTACTTATTCTTGGAGTCCCATTAATTGTCCTCAAAATTCTCTAACAGAAACTGTGATCTTGAAACATGTGGATGCTCTGAGTTACTATAAGTGTTCCTCTTTGTGTTCCTCTTGGCTCTGTTACCCCTGTTTGCCTTTTCTGGTTTTATGCTGTCTATCACTGGTGGGCCAAGTGATTAGAACAGCTACATCATAAAGCATTCCCAGGTTCTAACCATCTTCCCCTCCCCCAAGCCCCTACTTGGGTTGTGTTCCTGCTGCCTCCCTGGGTGTTTCTTCTTCAGCAAATATAGTCAACATGGGGTGTGTGCAAGAAAGGGGTACTTATTGGGTTCAATTTTTAAAGAACAAATATAAAGGAATATAAACATTGTGTGGATGATTGACAGCTGCAGCAGCTACAGTAGCATGGGTGCTGCTGGACTTGAATTTATTGCCTTTCTATTTTTAACCCCTCAGTACCCAGAGAAAGTCTTGGTGATTTGAAGCATTTTCCAGTGTCTCAGGAAAACTTAGCACAGACTCTGACAAAGACAGTCAGTTCCCTATATAGAACTTCCTGAGTTTAAGATGGACCATCAGTTATTTAAAAACTACTTCAGTCTCCTATGTGGGAGGAAGAACTGGATTTTTTCATTTGATAACAGTAATGTAGACATGACCTTTGAAATGTTCTTCTCCTCAAAATGACTCAGTCATTCTCTTTGTATTCATCTTTCTTATCTATACAGGAGAGTATTTATGTATGAACCTGGGCTTCTCACACCATTTCACACCTGTTTAAAGAACTGACATTCTTTTTTTAATTTCATTATTGCAATTACCATGAATTCTTTGGATGCCAGGGAATAATATTATAATATGTTGCAATTTCCATCCACAACTTATATGAATTACATAAAATGGTTTTGGGTAAGGGTATTACATAGAATGGTTTTGTTTCACATATATTGACATTAAAAGACTACTCTAAGAAAATCACATGGCCTTGTTATATTCAAGAAGAGCTTTCCTAGTAAATATCTTGTAAACTAGCATATTTATAAGTCTAAGGATTTGTCTACACTTGGCTAAAAAGAAATGAATGTGTTTGAGCTGTTATATAGCCTTTAGGTTGAACTTTATAGCTATGGGCATTCTTAATAAATTAACCCATGAAGTATTACTAATATATAGGCAGAGAAATTCATGTAGTTCCATAAATTTGAAAGTAGCACTTGGAAGGTTTCCAATAGACCTTGTCCTTCGATGTTAAAGTTATCCTAGTGTACATATACCTGGCCCCAGTACTGTCTTACTGGAGTGTTAAATGGAGGAGAAAACTATTTTCAAGATTATAACACAAAAGGAGAGTTGCCAAACAGGGCAAGGTAGCTAACACATATGATCTCAGCACCTGGGAGACAAAGGCACGAAGATCACTGTGAGTCAGAGGTTAGTATGGTAAACAGAGTGAGTCCCAGGTCACCAAACATTACACAGTGAGACCCTGTTTGTAACACTCCAAATTAAAAAGTTTAATAATTCTATTATGTTGTATAATCACATTTATATAATTTAAAATATAAAGGGTATTGATCGAATATTTTGAAAATTTCATTTTCTTCTTAATTAAATATACGAAATTTCTACTGAAGAACAAGGCTGACATAATTTTATCAGTACTATAAGCAGTTGTTACATCATAAGAAATACTATTTGATCTTTGGCACATATAAATCTGCACTTACATTCTCAAAAGGAACAACCAACATGCATTTTAGGAATTTTAGTTGAAATCACAGCACCAAAACCTAAACTCCACTTGAACTTATTGCCCCTCAGATTTCTTGAGAATTTACACTTAATGGTCAAGTGTGCATATGTCAACAAATGATTTCATGAACGGTTTCAGTGAAATTAGATATCCACCGAGCTTTCACATATTTAGCACTGCCTTGAACTAATTAAAGGTGCTGTGGTTCCAAAGCAACTATTAATTTACTCAGTAAATCGAACAAATCAAATTAAATAAGTGGACAAATTAAGTTAGTACCAGAATGACTTGCTGATAGCTAGACCGCTGTTTCTGATTGCTGCCCCCCCTTTTGCTTTGATCTTCAATGATTTCATCTTTGTATCGTGTACTGCTGTTTTAGTTGTTTCCATCGCTCATTAACGAGGTACTCTTTAAACAATGCAGAAATGACCTTATCTTCTTGGCAAATAGCTTTCATTATTTGATTTCTTTTTCAAGGCCCAATGGAATCTTAAAATCACACTTAGCCTCTGCTGGTTACATTCAAATTGAGCCATATGTCACATCCAGAAGGAATTTAAAGATGTTAACATCACCACTGTTCTTGGGGGCAAATGACAACAGGTAGACATTTAAATAACTCGGGTAGATAGGCATGGAACCCAGCTTCTCCATTACACATAAGAACGTGGATAGACTTCTGTGTGTACTTTGGAAGGAAATGGTAGTTTTCCCCAAGTGCTTTGATATGCACCACGTTTAGAATTCCATCTATTGTGGCCTGAGTTGTGTTCTCTTTTCTTGTAATTAACATCCTAAGGCCTCAATCCTCAGTAATGTAGCCAGACTTGCTACAAGGTCACTGAAGAGGTAATTAAAATGAGGGTTGTCTCTAAAGAGGACCCAATTCAATGTAACCGATGTGTTGGTGTGTCCTATAACCTAAAGTGTTGATCTTGGTCTTTAAATGCTAGCTTTTAGTATAGCAAGGAAATGAAGGCACCAGAAGTGTGTTATGGTCCTCTTCATAAGCTAATCCAGCATCCTGGAACTAAAGGCCTTTCTTTGCTGTGTATGATCATTTTGCTCTAAGAATTTTCCAATGCATTTGCTATTTACTTAGATACATGGAACTTTCAGACTCCATTATCAAGGGAGGAACCTTATTTTTCTCAGAATCATACTTGTTGGGATTGCTACAAGTCTAAAAAGACACCAGTCAGTATACCTGGTTGGATTTCCTTCCTTTATGTGTATTCCCACTAGGGTTGTACCCTTTGCTCAGTGTTGTTTTAACATTGGCCTATACACTCATTGTTTTTAGGTCTGAACTACGGGACATAATTAAGAGATAATGCATGTCAGATGTTTAACAACCTTGGCACATTCAACATTAAGCAGTTAAGAAACTTCATCATCATTATTTTCAGTATTATGCATCCTTAAGTCAGTTCCCTATAAAATTCTGCAGATTAATTAATGTCATGTTGACCACCACATTCCAAACCAGTTTGCGTTTCAGTGCTGATAATATATATTTTTACAGTTTGAAAACCTGAGATCTATGTTAAGATGACCATTCAAATTAATGGGAGCTTTCTTATTTTTTGAAGATAATCTTATTATTTTTCCATTTGTACTAAAATGTATTTTACATGTGGTATGAGTGTGGCCAAGGATTGTTTGTATTCATTAGTCATATGTTAGGCTACTGACCAGTAAGCAACGCATTATACCATGACTGGATCAACTATATTTCCTGCCTTCCTTCCTTCTTTCCTGCCTTCCTTCCTTCTTTCCTTCCTTCCTTCCTTCCTTCCTTCCTTCCTTCCTTCCTTCCTTCCTTTCTTCCTTCCTTCCTTCCTTCCTTCCTTTCTTCCTTCCTTCCTTCTTTCCTTCCTTCCTTCCTTCCTTCCTTCCTTCCTTCCTTCCTCTCTTCCTTTCTTCCTTCTTTCCTTCCTTTCTTCCTTCCTTCCTTCCTTCTTTCCTTCCTTCCTTCCTTCCTTCCTTCCTTCCTTCTTTCCTTCCTTCCTTCCTTCCTTCCTTCCTTCCTTCCTTCCTTTCTTCCTTCTTTCCTCTTTTTGTATTTACAAATGACCAAATAATTTCTGACAGAATAAATTTTTAGTTTGAATAGTTTCCCTATTTGAGTAATGTAATATTTGGAAAACATCTTTAATAATAACAGGGCAGAGATCAATCCATCTTGCTGTTAGCTGATTGGGTTTGGAGAACTTTGCATATTCACTGTGGTTCCCAGAACTGAGCCATCAACAGTCTCCAACTACAGTTGCCCAAGAAACAAACATAGTCCTCCTCCTCCTCAAAAAAAAAAAAAAAAAAAAAAAAAACAACAACAACAACAACAAAAGTACTTAAAAGCTATTCTTGCTGCTTCCTCTTTCTTCATGTAAGAAAATTATAATTCTCGGCCAGCCCTACCAGCCTATAAACCCAGTTACTTAAAAGGCAGAAGCAGGAGGATCAAGTCCAAAGTCTTCCTGAGATACAATTTGAAGTCAACCTAAGCAGTTTAGTGAGACCCTGTCTCACTAAAAATAAAAAGTAAAAAAGGGAGATTGAAGATGCTCTCATTGGCAGAGTGCTTACGTGGCATGTACTAGACCCATGCGTTCAATACTTGTACAGCCCACAAAACAAACAAGATGACAGCTCCTTTTGTTTTTGTGTCATCTCTTTGGAAACCTGGAATTCTAATGAACTGAGTCCAGACATCTCTAGCCTAGATTATCTAAAAGTTATTGCTTATCAGGATGAGCTTTCTTAAGCTGGACTTCACTGAGGAACAAAGTGTTCTTCCTTTTTATGTCAAGTTTTCCTTGGTACTTCCACAGCCTTCTTTTCACTGTTGCTTGAGACAAAGGTCCATTGGGTCAGCTAGGATAACCTGGAACTTGTTATTTAGTCAAGGGCAGCCTTGAACTCACAGTAATCCTCAGCATCCTGAGGGCTGAACTTAGAGATGTGAGCTCCCACACTCAGCTATAGCATTGTTTCCAAAGATGAGTCTTAAAACCAGTCTTTGAGAACTTCATGGTAAGGATAAATGGATTTCAAGGAAGGACATATATGGTGTGTATAACCAACAGAGAAATGTGAGTCAAAGGGAGAAATGTAGATTTGAGTATATAGAGGTTGTTTTTGATTCCAACCCCACTTACGGTCGCTTTCGTGCACAAAAGCCAATACAAATTTATCTATTTTCAGTCTTAGGATGTATTATTTGGATTTTTAAAAAGTATTGTATTTAGACTACAAAGAAACAAACTAGGTAGCTATTTTCCTCATTTGGATTCAGGGAAAACCCTGGGAAGATGACTTATAAATCAAGGATCCAGAAAGTCAGACATTGGCCAGACAGTTATATCTTTGATTGTTTCATTGTGAAATCTCCTCATCCATTTTACTTGTACATTTTTGTGTCAAGCCTGGGTCAGTGACTCACACGCATGTGATGAGGTCTTTGTATTTGCTCATTGTAGATGAAGGCAGGATGCAGTCTATAGTGTAAACTAAGGCAAACATCACATAAGAGATGCACACTTTGTCCTCATAGTTTTATTCCCAAAATATTAGTGTTCACTTATATCTGTTAAAATCAATTTAAACACTGTTAATAGGGTCATATGTTGTTGTTTCTTAGGTAGGATGAGCAACCTCAAATACCCATGTGTTAAGAACCAAATTGTGAGAACCGCAGAGTAACAGGACTGAGTAGTATTCAGGTTCACTATGCAGCAAGCAAACTCATAACCACCAAGGTTCATCCATGTCACAGAGGTCTTTGAAGTCCATCTTGTATGTAGAAGATGATTTGGAATCCTGTGGAGCCTGTAGAACTGTATCATCATTTCCCAAGTAGGCCAAGATATAACACTTTATATTTAGTGACCGTTACTGGGGACATTTGTATCCAAACTCAAATATGGGGGGCACATGTATGTAAGCACATCTCCAGGGGTTGTATTTAATCATCTTTATTTCTACAATCACCTGACCTGAGCTTGGCAGTTGTAGATAACCTAGAAGAAACTGAATTCAAAGATTTGAAAAATTCAGCAGTGGGAGAGAAGAGGAAGAGGACTTGGAATAGCTGCTCCTGATGGGCTGGAGGCAGATGCCTGTGAGTCAAGAGTTTGACAGTGGGATGTAAGCCTCATCAAGGCCAGAGACTCCATCCACTCACCACGTCATTGTTCACAGGGCCCCACACTTACCATACGTGCAACAATTTCAGAAGCGGGTGCTGAAGGAACTATTACAGGGGATACTAATCTAGGAGACATGATGATGGAGTGAATTAGTAAGGAGCGGTAGATGAGAATAAAAAGGGTAAATCCTATTTTAGGGTTAAGTATTAGAAGGAAATCTGGTTTTGGAACAACTGCTGAGAGAGTTGTTTCTTTTTAATGGGGCCAAAATGGCCCAGAGCTAGAGGAAGAGAGAGGGGAGGGATGTACAGCCAAAGAACAAAGTGTTCACACTTTCTTCTGAACAGAAGAGATTTGACTTGACTTACGCACAGTCTTCTTTTTATGCATCTGTTCTTTAATTATATTATTGCCAGAGATCTGGAAACCAATCCTCCCGAGTAAAATATGATGTTGCTTCTTCCTATTTAAATAAGCGCACAAGGAGAAAACCGTGTGGACTCACGACTGTGACCCAAGGCATGTCTTTATTCAGTTATTGATTTTGTATGTGTGTATCTCCTTGAATGTGTAATTTATGTGTCTATCAAATAACTGTATAGAAAACATTTGAGCTATCGATGAAACCAGTTTTTGCTCCCTTTTTTAGTCTAAGGTGTGGTTGTTTATATTTGATTGTTTGATCCTATATATTTGAGTCTGCTCAATGCATGAGAATATTTGTAAAAGCAAATTTCATGTCATTTTTTTTGTTTTGTTTTGTTTTTTGTTTTTTGTTTTTTTTGTTTTTTTTGTTTTGTTTTTTTTTTTTTTTTTTTTTTTTTTTGAGGAAGAGTCTCGCTATATATCCTTGGCAGGCCTGGAACTCACTACATGGATCAGGCTGGCCTTGAATTCACAGCAATCACCTGCCTCTGTGTCCTGAGTGTGTGTGCTACCATGCCTAGTGTGACCATGTAAACTTTTAACTATATGTTTAATTTATTCCTGGAGTTTTTACAGTGCTGTGTTGGCTTCAGGACAGACTCCTTATTATGGTCCTTATATAAGAGGGATTTATGTAGTAAGTACTTCTTGATTGATATTAATTTTCTGATCATACTGCATTCAGGTAGTGAGTGTGTATGTGTGTATGTGTGTGTGTGTGTGTGTGTGTGTGTGTGTATTAGTTAGAATTCTGATTTGATATAAATTGTAAAGTGTCAAAAACAGGCAAAGATCTTATTTTTCTTGATTAACTTGATTTTTGTCTTCCATATATGGTCAAATTTTATTTCCTTTCAAATGACTATATGATGATTTAGTGCATATATATCTAAGTACATTTTGACTCTTTTGCTATAAAATACTTGTTAGGTGTGGGTCAGCTACTAAAAGAACCTTTTATGTAAGTCTGATGCCCAAAGCCCATGCCAAGGTAGACTGAGTCAACTCCATAATGATTCCTCCGACTTCTGCAAGGTCACACCATATACATACCTCTCATACATTTGTTAATAAGAAATTAAAGTTGCAAAAATAATAAGATATTCTTTAAGATAGTCAAATCAATACATTTCTAGTTTCCTGAATTTTTGTAATGGTCTGATTGGTAAATCAAGTCAAAACAAAAGCAAAAGATACTATCTGTTTGTAAAGACTAGATTCATAACATACAGAGCATTTTCCTCCCCATGTTCCATTAGAGCCTTGCTTATCCTTAAAACCATACAAGTTTGTTCTTGGGTTCACACAGGCACACATACACCCTTTGCTGCCTAAAATTATATATTCATGTTTGTTATTTATCGTAGTAAAGACATTTGCCATGAGATCTTCCCTTTAGACAATGTTGGATGTTTATTTCATTATCATCTGTTATCATCACTATGTGATTTAGCAAATGTCTAGGGTTTATTTATCATTATGCATTGTGCCTATTGCTACAGAAATGTCCGACCCTTCCTTCCTCCTAACCCTTGATAACTGCCATCCCCATTATCTTAGAGATGTAGGGACTGGCACGTGTCACTGGCATCTCTTCTTCAAAAGTCATCCATGAAACAAACAAACGAACAAACAAACAAACAAAACTCTGGCAGTGGTGGCTCATGCCTTTAATCCCAGCACTTGGGAGGCAGAGGCAGGTGGATTCCTGAGTTCGAGGCCAGCCTGGTCTACAGAGTGAGTTCCAGGACAGCCAGGGCTATACAGAGAAACTCTATCCCGATAAAACAAAACAAAACAAAACAAAAAGTCATCCATGTTATTCTTATGCATTTAAAAAGTGAAACAAGGTCTGACAAGACTGATGGCAGTTATCTCAGCACTGAGGAGGAGGGGGAAGGGAGGAGGAGGAGACAGAGAGAAAGAGGAGGGGGAGGGGGTGGAGACCGGAGGATTACTAGCTTGGAGTTAGTTTGGGCTACATAACTAGAACATGCTCTCAAGAATAAATTAAAAAGGAAATCAATCAATCAATCAGCAAATTTGCTTTACTTTAAGGCAATAAGGTAATCAGGCAATCTGGAGATAAAAACCTTTTATTTCCTGTTTGATTGTGTATTAAAAGCAAAACTGAAGGCCACCACCACCTTGTATACATGAAAAGTTGCTGGACAGTCTGACCAGTCAGGAAAGCAGAGTAAATAGGCGATTCTGCTCAGGATATCCCGGCTCTTAATGCACACCTTAAGTCTTGGTGTGTTTGGTGGAAAATACAAATGTTCTTAATCTTCCCTTTAGAGACATGTTATGTTAGGCTCCTGGGCAGGCTGGTATATGCCAGAATCAGGTGTGAAAGAGGAGACTTAAATCCCCAAATTCTAGAGGGTGCTACTGGAGTCTGCTCCTCACAGCGGGCAAATAAATTCCTGTCTGACTCCAAGTTCGACACTGCTAGGGATTGCAGGACTGAATTGTTAGAGACACACAGCAACCTTTGCTCCTAGTCTCCTAACCCAGAGCTTGCTGGCAAAGCTAGTCTCCTGCAGGGTTTGTACTCCTGGCTGATTGCTGCTAGTGGCGCCCCCAAGTGCCCCAAGCCGGCCAGCGCGACCGAGTGCTTCTCTCGGTGGCCCTCTGCCTCTGTGGAAGAGTGCAGAACTCCTCAAAGGCTGATCTAAAAGGCTATCCAAGGCCTCAGGGCGGGGGCTGGGGGGGGCGGGTTGCGGCAAGCGGGGCAGCGCTCAAGAGGCAGGACGAGAAGTTTCTGGCCCTCTTCGCCACCCACCCGATTCCCCATTAGGCTTTTTATTCTAGCCTGGGATTTCCTCTTTGCAGAGGATGCGTTGGCACCCTAAAAGCGCCTTATCAAGCTGTGAGGTCGCACAGCCCGGGATATCGTCCCCTTCCTCACTCCTTGGTTGGATAAAAGTGTACTATGTATGTAGGGGTGGGTGAGGGATGAGGAAAACAGAAAGATCCAAGCACTTCAACGGGGGTCGGGGGGAGAATGGTCCCTTATCTGCCCCTCCTCTTACTTTGGTCCTCTCGCCCCCTTTCTATAGCCCCTCTTCCTTTAGGTCTCTTGCCTCCCCCTTTGTTCATCTCCCCCCATTCGAAGCGCAACCCCATTTTGCACCTACAGCAGGACAGCCAGAACAGCCTCACACAGAACATTAACCGAGAGGAGAGGCACAGGCTAAAATCTAAGGAACTTGCACACAATCCACCAAGTTAACTTACAGATGTTCTCCAGAGTTGGAGGTTGGAGCTGGGTGGGAGAACTAAGAAGCTGTGGTTGGTGGCAGTCACCACAAACGGGGACAACTTTTCCTCTTCATTTCTGCCTGTTTCCAAACTCCAGTCACTCTCGGAGCTGTGATCCGCCAGGAGGAGCTCCCCCCCCACCCCCTGCCGTGTTCCTCTGGAGGTGAACCCCAAGTTTTTAGTTGCAGAGTGAAGGAGAGATGGGAAGGTAGGAAAGGTGAGAAGCTGGAGAGACAGCCTGAGAAAGAGCCTGCTGGGGGAAGGGGAGGCAGGCGGGAGCGTGGGGTGGGGGAGAGAAACGTTTTCACTCTTTGTCACTCTTGAATTGGGGGCGGAGGAAAACCCACTGAGGAAAGCTATAAAAAGCTAAGAGGGCGGGGGGAGAGCAACAAGAGAGCACTGGCCCTCCACGCAGCGCATCATTGCTTCGCTGGCAAGGCTTGGTGGCCCCGTGTGAACCAAGGGACAACTCTTAACCGCACCAGTGGGAGTGCGCTTGCTGAGACCTCCGCTCGCCTCAGTTCTCTAGAGACCCGTGGAGGGGGTGGGGGCGATTCTTGATCACCAGTCACAAAGCCTGAGGACCTGGAAGAGAGGGACTTGAGTGGTGCAAAGGTTGAGAGCACAGTAGAGGACAGAGGAGGAACTGAAGCCGGGGGAAACAAGAAAAAAAGAAAGGAAGAAAAAGAAAAAGAAGCAACAGCTGGGGAGAGCCCGGTGAGCGATTAAGAGGGAGGATTCCAGCATCGCGGAAAATCGGGCGAAAGCGCAAAGGTGCTGAACACCAAGCTAAGCCTGCAGGGCGATCTGCAGGGCTGGGTCTAGCAGCACCTTGGGTCACGCCTCCTTGGCGAGAAGGCGTCTGGCCTTTGATTGCTTCCAGGGACTGCAGAACTTCCTGCCCGTCAGAGGAGCGGGTCTCGCTGGGGTCGCGTTTGCTCCGGGCTTGAGGCTTGAGACTGAGTTCTTAAGAGTCCCGAGTGTCCGATCCAGGAAGGGTTGGGGAAACTGTGTCTGTGAGGAGCCCACGCGCCCCACGTGAGGGGTTGAGTGTCGGCGGCGGGCGTCCTCACTCGCCTGGCATTCCCATCTTTCAGGGCTCCACCCAACTCCGGGAACCCCTCACCCGGAGATGGCCGCGCTGATGCGGGTCAAGGATTCATCCCGCTGCCTTCTCCTACTGGCCGCGGTGCTGATGGTGGAGAGCTCACAGCTAGGCAGCTCGCGGGCCAAACTCAACTCCATCAAGTCCTCTCTAGGAGGGGAGACTCCTGCTCAGGCTGCCAATCGATCTGCGGGCATGAACCAAGGACTGGCTTTCGGCGGCAGTAAGAAGGGCAAAAGCCTGGGGCAGGTAGGAAACCCCCCCAAACACACTCTTCAGCTAGGAGAGGTAGGGACCAGAGCTTTTGCATCTGCAGTTTGTCTTTGAGCCCTGCCAAAGTCAAAGCCTTGCCCAAGCCAGGTGTGGCGCTTCTGGTTATTTGGGTGGGAGATTGCTGAAGCTGGGTCTGCATGGGCACCAGGACCTGGGTGTTTTGCTGGTCTCTGGGATGTTTGTTTATTGCCGGAGGTTTAGAGTTCTGTCTCCTCTTTGTGTTGAGACATGGGTACTTTTTAAGATCTAGTGCGTTTCTTTGGCAAAGTGGCCAGAATGGTCCTTCTATCAAACAGGAGGATGCAATGGATGCGGAGCTGACATAGCAACTGGGATATGCTAGCCTTGATTCTAAGTGTTCACTTATTTAATCTTCACAACTCTGGAAGATAGGGCCTGTGGTTGTCTTCAAATGAAAAGTTTGTGTGTGCTCTAAACTCATAATTGGTATAAGAGACGGTGCTGGGATGTCACAGTGCAGTGAGGATTTAGATCTCAGGCACCCGAAACATTTTACAATGCTGAAAGGGGGATTTGCTCTCTTTCGCACTATCTTTCTCTTCCAGACCTTAGCACTGGCAGGCAAGATCTCCAGCAGACTTGCATTTCTCACTCAAGTAGAACTGCGAATAAATCAATTGGCAGGAAAAGAATGAGGTGACAATGACAGTGTCTTAAGTGCCTGTGACACAGCAAGGATACCAAAGCTGATTTTGAGAGAGGGTACTTGCCACGGGCGTCTTGATGTCGGTCACACAGGCAGATAGATTGGCGGGTCCTTTACACAGGGTTACACAGATACCCAGAGCAAACTGAAGCAAAGCGCGCGCGCACTGGGTACTAAGTGTGGTCCATGCGCGGTGGCCAGAAGAGGGGGCTCTGTGGGCACTGGGAAACCACCGCAGCTCCACCTTCCTCTTCTTTTGTGGGAAACCCAAACCAGTGGAAAGCCAGTTTGCCAAAACAGCACATACACCTCTCACACATGTCAACTACAGGCAGAATTCCATGCTCAGCAGATGCGGGGTTTCTGGTTCGCTCAGAGTTGAGGCTGCACCCGCTTTCAGCACGCTGTCTTCAGCTGCAGCTGCCCACAGCCCAGCAGGCAGAGGGAAGGCTGGCAGGGAAGGCTGGACAGCCAGAGAAGACTCGGCCTGATCCTGGCCCCCTACTGCCCTCTCATGGTCTGAGTGCCTGATGTGTGTGTGTGTGTGTGTGTGCGCGCGCATGCACACACACACACACACACACACACACACACACACACAACTTTTGCAGTTTGAAAATGCTTCCCAGTGTTTTGAAATATCAAAACTGTCAGCTATTCCCTTAAAGGACTGCAAAGGCTTCAATCCCAGGACTTTAAAAGAGTTTAAGGAAAATAAGAAACTATAAATATATGTACATGTGTACATACATACATACATAATTTTTGCATATACTACCTCTCTCACACACCTCCACACCAACATAGCCACCTCTCTTACCATTTCTTTTTCCGTGGGAGACACACAAACATTTTCAAGAGCAATTAACCTAACCCCCCTGAGGTTCATCATGAGCTGGGGCCCTGGGCTGAAAGGACATTTACAGATAATCTACTGCGGAGTGCCCACTTCTCACCTCACCTTCTTAGTTACAGAGAGCTGTAGTTCTCCCAAGAACTGAAAGTCACCAGTCTCTCCAGGCTCCTCGCTATCTAATCTGTGTATATCCATCCCTGGAGTTTCTGCAACACGCCCTTACTTCTGACCTCACCGAGCGCCCTTACTCCTAACGTCCTTCTGTCAAGCCACCAGTTATTATGCTAGCAGCCATGAGGACCTTACAGTGTAGACTAACGAACATATCTCCAAATTTAGCTTACCCTTAATGTTTTGCTAACATCCCTTTAGAGGGATAGCTATGGGTTACTTTCGTTCTCCCTCAAAGACCTCCTTAGTTATGTTGTGTGTATATGTTTTTTAAAGAGTTTGCAACCACCACTTCAACTCTTCAAATTGAATATGTAATTATTTATTTTACAAGAAAGTTGAATTCATGATATGTCCACAGAGCTTAGCACATAAAGTCTATTTTATTATAGGCGTTTAACTGTAATTAAGATATTCTTAAAATGTAGGTTTGTGAGACAGTCTAGTACTCTGGAATTAAGAGTAAGCAAAACAAAATCTCCTGGTGAGAGACAGGAGGATGGTATCTAGGAGGACTACATTGTATCTATTCTGTCTTCTCACTGCTGGTTTGGTTTAAAGCATAGGCTCTCGTGCAAACAAGGTGGTTCTTTAAAGAAGAGAAATTAATCATTTGAACACTTATTCTAATTTTCTTTATTCCACCGGCTACCTGGTCTCCAAAAGTCTTAATATTCACAAATAGATGTAAGTTAGGAAATCCACCCAAGAGGAATGATGCTGATGGTTTGCTCTTTTTAGCGAGCAAGAGTGAGCAAGCGAGCTAGCACGCACAAGAGAGAGAGAGAGAGATCTAGAACAGCCGTGTTGGTGCCCAGAATTTTTGCCCATCATGTAACAAATTTCAGTTGAGAGGACTGAAAGCAAAGTGCCAATTGATGAAAGTAGCTGTTTATATAGTACTACCCAAGACCTAAGAAGTTTATCTCTGTCCATCACTTTCAGTTGTGACTGATGACATTGAAATATCTGTCTTTAAAGATACAGAGGGGGAAATCTCCATGATATGACCTCTCATTGGGAGATAAGAAACAGTCTTTGATCTTCCTTTTAGTAAACTGAAATTTAACACCTATCTATTTAAAACTTTCAGAATTGGGATATGTAATGCAAATTTTATTGCCATTGCAGAATAAATTTTTTTGGAAGAAATTTAACTATCCATTGATCCACAAAAGTGAAATTAAGACTAAGCAAGCTCCAGGGTTTCCCAGAATTGGTGCAGTTTGATTTCAGGGAAGGAAAGTGTTCTTAATTTATAGGTTCTTCCTGTTCTGTGGGAAAGGTGAGTATGTTGTAAATTACTCCTAGAAAACACACCCTTATGTTTTCAGACAGAGCGAGAGAGCAGCATTGAGAGAAAACACATTGCTGACCAGAGATGAAGGGGACTATTATGGCTCATGATGGAAACTGACATAGAAAATACTTATATACTGGAGTATATACAGGCAGTTGGTATGAAATTAGTTAGGAAAAATGATTTTTTAATGAGCTATTCTATTCTTTTAAGTTAGCTTTCATTTCTGACATTGTTAATGGGTTTTAAAATATTGTGCTTGCAGTATATGTGTACAGTATAAATCAAGTTCCACAACTGATATATATGTGATATTTATGTACTTCAGTTCCTAAGGGGAGTATTTCACATGTTTGAAACCAAAAGTAATTTTAAATACTATCTTCAAAATCATGGGAATAAATATATTTTTCTTTTTGCCATTGCCAAGTAGCATCTCTAGAGTTTTGCATATTCAATGTTATGGGCCACCTTCAAAACAAACTTAAGAATATACCAAAGCAATTAAATAATCATTTTCACCTTTATAGTCCACAGTGTTTTGTATATTTATGAAAAATCTTCTAGGTTTGTGTTTCTAAGAGTTTCCGTGCTTTGTTTCACATTTGGTCTCTTTAACTGCTCTTTAACATTTGGTCTGTTGAACTTGAATACAAGCTATACAATGTTCAAATATTTCAAAAAGTGATAGGTAGATTGACTGGTGACAAATGGCTATATTTAAGATGCTGACAAACAACTTGGGTCATGCCTGTGGAAAGGATCTCCAGCTAGTTTGATGTAACCCCGACTCTATAACTTTCTAATGCAGTTTGGTTACTTGAAGGACAGTTGCTTGGGAGACATTGTGTTTTGAGCAAAGAACTAGTAAAATTCACTGAACTTAGAACTCAAGGGACTTGTTTAGAGACTGCCGATATTGGTAGATTTCATTTTCCTTAATAAAAATACCCTATCCTTTACACCACCCCTGGCCAGCAATGCGCTTTCTCTCAGTGCTCTCTCACTCTTTCAGAAAAATGTAAAGACACTCTTTCTAGGAGTAATTTACAATTTCTATCCATACCTGTGAAAAATTCCCGAAAACACTCAGTAAAATAAAATAAATTATTCTCTCCCCCACCCTCTCTCTCGTAGCCGCTAGCCTTGCTTTCTGAAATTACTCAAGATTTATTTTAACCTTAGCCCAATTTCTCCCTGCTAAGACATAAATAACCAGCCAATGCCTTTTGGATATCACAAAACAAGTGTGTCATATTATAGTTAAGTTTTCAAAAACAGTTGAGAATATGTGGAAACCATCTACATTTATATTCCATCGCTTTCATGGTCAGTTCTACGGAGCAGACCACTGACACACTGGAAGCTTACCGCGACTAGCAGAAGAAGCATTTTAAGGATGCTCTAATATAAGTATTCATCATTTTATTTTTGTGCTAGACCAGAGAGAGTAAGAGGACAAAAGTGACTTAAATTCACTCCAGCTGTGACTCTGACTGAATGAAGATTTTTTTATTATTCTTTTAGATACAAATTTCTACCCCGTTCCCTCTTTTCCAAATTTGTGCTTAAAGTTACAATGATGTCATAGAAGGGTAATATTATATTCCATTTCAGAGCAATATTTTCCCTGACTCTTTATGCATGTTACTACTTAAAATGTATGTTAAAATCAAAGAAGAGATTTATAATAGTTAATATACTTACCATTTAAAGTCAGCCCTCTTATGGGTAATTATTCTTTAATATAAAGATAATGTCAAGGTGAATTGCAATATTATTCCTCCCCCAAAATGTATTAAAGTTGATTTGCCTCACAATATTCTAGATACTTGCATTCATGTATAAAAAGAGATAAACCTGTTCACCTTACTTATCTGATCATTGATAAGATTTGTGTCATATACTGCTTACATGAGTTCCTTAATCATTTTTATTAATTTTTTCGTATATTTTAATTATATTCTTTCTCTTTCTCCAATTCCTGCAAGATTTTCCCAAGTTCCTACCCAGAAACTTGGTGTTCTTTGTCTCTCTCAATGCCGCCCTAAAACAAAAAATTCTAAAAATCCAAACAAATTGAAACAAAGAATCAAAAATAAGATTAATAATAATCAATAGATTGATTTTTAGTTTGTCATTGCACTTCAAGGTTGCATAGAGAGATTTAATATAGGATGTATAACAAACTTTAGCAATAATATTTCAGGTTAATATAGTATTAATATTAATAATCAGTATGTTCTTTTTTCTATCCATTTTTCTGTTGATTGCATCAGGAGCAGGACATCACATTTTTCCCAATTGTACATTTTAATAAAGCAAGTCTAAACCATTTTCTCAAACAAAGAGGTCAGTCGATACAAAATTTGGGAAGGTCTCTCATGTTTTTTTTCTTTTTAAAAAAATAAGAACATCTGTCCACGGGATGAAAAGTCACCATCCAAATATTTAAAATAATGGCTTCTCAATGAGTGTCTCAAGATGACAACTTTGGGTCACTGCCTACTCTGGTTCCAAGTTAATAACAGGGAGGCCATGTTTCTAGTCAGAACCCTTCTGAGAGTTAACACTGCGAATTGCTTTCTGGATAATGGTAGATTGAATCAGAGGGATCTTTAAGATTGACAATTTCAATCCGATATTGAAATGATTGTACCATTAATTAAATAATTAGCTTGAGCTATACCATTATTCTATAACCACTGAAAAGCAGATAATTTTTGTAAAATGTTAAAATTGGTTTTGATTTACCTGTGAACTACAAATTAGAAATGCATGAATCAAACCAGGAAGACCTCATGAAAGCAGTAACATTTTAAGAGATTAATAGATAACCTGTTCATGCATAAAACAGTAGGACCAATATAAATCAATAATTCTTCCAAATCTTTAGCAGCATCTAATTTAATTAACTTGTTGATATATTATAATTTGTTACACATAATAATCTAAGTTCAAATATCTCAAATTTACACATTAAATACCATAATATATATGGCCTATGTAAAACAAAATTTTTAAAAATCAATGTGATTAATTACATTAAATGGTAAGGTGAATGAAAGCTTCACAATAAGGGAAAGATAATAATTTTCAATATTCTGATTTACTGTGTGGATAAGATAAAACATATATTCTTTTTCCTGGAGATAAGAATAACTAATTATGATCTAATTAATGACTTCCTTAAACAAGCTTGCAAGTACTTAGAGCACATAATAAATTTTGTGGTTCTATTGATTGACCATCCATTTTGTGTCATACATGACTCCTAACCCTCCATCCCTTTAACTTTTTTGATCCTATAGACAGCTTATGAAACTCATCTTAATTCCCCTAGATGTCTAAACAATGAAGTGTTTGGTATGTGAAGATAATATGGGCTGGAGAGATGGTTCAGCATTTAAGAGTCAAAGTTGGTGACTTTCAGAGATGAGAGTTTTGTGCCTAGTAACCAACTCAAGTGATTCACATTTGGCTTCAGCATCAGTTACATGAGATATGGTGCCCTCTTCTGGCCCCTTTAAGTACCTGCATACAGGACACACACACACACACACACACACACACACACACACACACACACACACACACAGAGCATTAATTTTCCTGAGCTGGAGAGCTGGAGAGTTCATAAAGTAGTCAGTGCAGAATGCAAACCTTGGACCTAAACTCTCTGATATTTGAACTAGTCTATTTGATCACAAGCTTATTCTGTATTTAAGAAGAATATGTAAGTTGCTTTTTACCTTATATATCATATACTGTATAGTAATGTAGTTTTACCTATGGTTGTGTTAAAACATACAACAAAACCAAACTACCTATGTCTGCTACTCAAAGTAGTCCAAAAGCTTGCAATTATAAAGGCAGACTCACAGCACTATATCTCATCTCTATGTCGATTTGCCTCCCCATTACAGACTTCACTAGGAAGGGAAAATCATGTACACGTGTGCACACACACACACATACACACACACACACACACACGCAGGCATGTGTGCATGTGCAACACATCCACACAACTCTCCCACCTAATTACAGTGGTGCCATCCATAAAGTGGGATGTTCCTAAGATCTCATTTTTTTTCATGTGGTCAGCACCCCCTATACACATGTCTCAGAATGTGAACACTTCCATGAGACCAGTTCTCCTCCATTGTGTCCCTGCTGTGGCATCCTTCACTCTCATAGTCCGGAGGAACTGTCTGTATTTAGGCTTTTTATTGCTCTTTGTTTATTCCTTATCTTTCTTCTAGCTGCTTGTTAGTACATCAAATGGCCCTGCAGTTCCTTAACTGGTTTTAAGTAATAGCTTACCACGGTCCAGCTGAAAATCTTTGGCACTGTCATTGATGTGTCCAGCTCTTTTAAATCTGTAAAATCAGCATCAGGATAACGACAACTTCCCAATAACAATAATACCATGGATGGGCAAGAATGAGAATCACACGGCCTAACATGTATGAAAAAACATCTTATAAGCACACCCTCTCAGTTTGCTGATGTCACTACCTCAGCCTGTACATGCAATCAAGTGTCCATACAGGAAAAAAGAAAAGAAAAGAAAAGAAAAGACCTGTTTAATCCTCCTTAGCAAGTCAGGGAGAAGTGACTAGACCATATGATGTGGCTGAAGTGATGCATCCCACTCACACAAGGCTGAGAATCACAGAGCAAGACTAGTGAAAGAACTTCAGTAGTCACATTTTCTCATTGAAAGCTGACTTTAAGAGTGATGGAGCATCAGTGCCATAGAAGGCAAGCTAACACATTACTGGTTAACTGGAGAAATGATGGAGTGAGTACAGTAGCAAAAACAGCTCAGACTTCAAGGATACAATCATCATAAATTGGGGTTTTAATACCCAAGGCAATATTATTTGCTTAACCACAGGAACCAAAGTAATTGAGCGTACTCCTGCAGTCTGCTCCAAGAACATTAATCTGATGATGTTTAAAGTTAAGACAATTCCTCAAAGGCAAGACATTCAACTGCTTTAGAGTGTCTGGGCCCACGGATCGTGCTCAGCATTCAGAACACTGACACGCTTCTGTGCGTATCAGCTGTCTGTTTGCGATGGAGCGGTAAACTGGATGTGTAGCAGTTCTACCCCATCCCTCTAGTTTTGACAGTTCACCTTGAATGACTTTTTCATAATTCACACAAATTAGAAGCATTCCAGTAATGTTGAGAATTAAGTTCATCTCACAGAAATGTGTGCTAAATTTCTCTTTCACAAGGCATGTGGGAAACAATGGTATCTGCTGATAGTGTTTCTGTTCGGTTAAGGATGAAATAGAAGCCTTCCTCCCAATGGGAAGACAGAGTGAATTTTTAGTTTCAAATCATCGGAAGCTCCTACCTTCTGCAGACAGTGCTTTTTTTCTTGAACACCCTGAAAGAGGGCTTGGCCTGCATTGCCATGTTTTAATGTAACTTAGAGTCTTTGCTTCCCAGCAATTATCTTTGCTTTGTGTGGCCCATTGTTAACTCTGTACACCCAAGTTTTCCTGTCTCTAATATTGTGCTGCTTCTGTTTTATTTCTTTCCTCTACTGATTATCCACTTTAGTCACCTACCTGTGAACAGGGTCACTTCTCACATTTCCATTCTGTGTGTTTCTCTCCTAATCCTACTTTCAGTCAAGGACAGAGAGGATTTTTTTTTCTTCTTTCTGAGAACCATTTACTACTAATGTAGTTGTCCACCTTTAAGATGATAAACCCCTTGAGTCACATTTTTTTTCCACAACAGTTTTGGAAAGCATGCTAGAAATAACAGCATTCCTCAGTAACAAACCACAAACCGTTCACATCTAACATCAAACTGTCAGAACTCAGGCAAAAAAGCTCCCGGCTTTTTGCAGCTATCAGAAAAGCTTTCGGACTGATACAGGCTGTAAGAATCAAGTGTGACAGACCAGAGAGCTTCTTGTGCTCTATTCTGTCTCACCGCCTTCTGGTGATGAAAGGAAGTTACATAGGTACCTACCAAAAGAAGTGTGTTTTTGTTTTGTTTTGTTTTAAATCTCTGCTGTTTTGAAATCTTGGGACTTAAAGAATTTTTAACTTTGTTTGGTGCATATGGTATTAAAGTCCCTTATGTCTGATTAAAATGAACACATAGCAACAATTTATGCTTATAAAATATTACGTATTATAAATTGCACAAAAATATTTTAAATAACTAACAGATTATTTATTCTCTATAGCTTGAACTAGGTAGTAAAGGATTCCTATTATTTTTGCTATACTCTAAAAGATCAGTTGTTAATTTTTATGCAGACTCTCTTAACTCTCCTTTCAAATCAAGTATTTAAAAATGTTTGAATATTTGATAACCAAATAAGATCATTCTTGCCTACATAATGGTTGTTAAGATTGATGTCTTTATATATAAACAAAAAAACAAGGCAAAAGAAATCTTATCATCTACATTCAAATGCTTCAAAGACTTATAAAAGAGACTAAATACCCAAGAGGCACATTGGTAATGATTTAGTTTTACTTCTTCACCTTATATTTGAGGGAGTGAGGTCGAGGATATTCTCAAAACGAGAGCAATGCTGCCCAGATAGTACCTGTGGTAAAAGAATTCTCCCTAGGACTTGGTTCCATCAACCCTAATATAAGCCCTTCGAATAAGTCAAAGCCATTTTTCAGTAAACCCTATGTCATCTGAGCTCTGTGTAAGAATTAAATTCATCGTCTTGAGTTGATTAAAGAAAAAAAAACTGATGGGAGATAAATTGTGCGTAGTTCTTTTAGCTGCTGGCAATCCGAACATGTTCAGATGTGTTATCAAAGATTACAGCATCGTGATGACAACTGTATCCGTGGGTTCTAAACAAAATTAATGAAGGGAAATGGCGGTGACTGTGTTGCCCTTGCTGCTTTCCCAGGCCTGACACTTCAGTGATGTGATCAGCAAGGAGCCTGGCTGAGGCTGTACTGCCATGGCAGGCATCTCAAAGGAAGGGAGGAAGATGGAGCTGCAGAGGATGCAGATTGCTTGACCTTGGTCCAAGCCTCACTAGGATAGGGGCCAATGGCTTTAAGACTTTTCTGCCAAAGTAAGAAATGTATTTCACATTGTGATCTAGCATGGCCTTCTCCTGTCACGCTCCCCAACACTGTTGCAAGTATAAATTCTATTATCATTGGCAACGGAGCACATTTTAAAATTTTCATTCTTTCCTTTCCTGCCCCATTTTTATCAACATCTCTCCTTTTCTTTCTCCTCCTCCTCCCTCATCTACCTCCTTCAGAAATACTAGTCATTATTGCTTAAATGAGTGATTAAAACTCAAAGTTTGAATAACACTGAGCCAATGAACTATTAGCTGTGCCCAGCAGGGACAGCAGGTACCATTCTTGGTGGTCAGCATCATGTTCTGAAGATACTCAGAGTCCACCTTGATGGTATTAGAGATCAAACCTTGTGAAGAGAAGCAGCCATCTTGCAAACGTGTGCCACTCTCTATGACTCTGCCAGCGGTGGGCACAGATCACTTCACTTGCAGACCTGATCCATGTCTTCCTTTCTCACTGCTAGTAGAATGTAAACAAAACCTCTGGGCCTCTTGAAGTTCCTGACATCTGTAAACCCCACATTAGCATCCTTACTTGCATGTACATATCATCTATATTATCAGGCACTCTTGAGGACGGTAAAAATTTCTACCTAGGATAGCAGGTGAACCTGAGAGAAGATGAGATACAGACACAGTGGACAGAATTAGCCATATATGTTAGACCCCAAGGCAATTCGTTAAAACCCAGTGCTTTTTAATAAGTGCCTCTATAGTAATTGTCTATTCTCCCTTTATAAACCAGAAAGTATTGCTCCTGTGCACTTAAATAATTAAAAGCTGATTTACTGAAAAGGTTAAGGACCTTTTCACCTCAAATTTATAAATGTCAACTCCAGGTTAGATAATCAACCAACCTAAGAATAAATTAAGATTCTAAAATCATGACTATAGTTTCCTTGCTCATAGGTTTACACTTTTGCGGTGGAAACAAAGTGTAAGTACAAGAGATTGAGACTGGAAAACATTTTCAGGTTTTTAATTTTTTATTATGGCCTGTTGGTTTGGGTTTTCTTGAGCTTTTTTTAAAACCTCACTACTACGGTAATACTTCTGCAGTTCTGTCAAACACTTAGTTGTTTTATTATTGCATCTTGCAAGCACCTTTGCTCCTTGCCGATACCGTGCTCTGCCTGTGACTATCAAGGAGAGCCCTGTGCCTTTTCTTCCTGCCATACCTAAGACCTACGATGTGCTCCCCGAGTGCTGTGTTTTGGACCCATAATAGATCACAAGATTAGGACTGCATTAACATCTGGGAGCTACTCCCAGTAAAGCCAAGCTTTATTATTGTGAAACAGCATCAGCTAGGACAGAGGAAAAGTGGGTGGACTGAGAAGCGGGTGTTTTTCAAAGTTTTTGAGATTTATATTAGTCTATGAAGCAGGAATGTTCTCTTCAATAGCATAATAACTGACTATCCATGTTACATGTGCAGGAATTTCAGAGTCAACAACAGATGCACATATGAAAATATCCACGTGAAACTTATTTTCTGAAAATTGGTGTAATTCTTTTAAAAATTCTATTAATTTATAAGCCCTACCTTCAGAATGATTTTAGTGTTGAAGGGAGACGGAGCAGACTGTAAGGGGACAAGCATGGTGATGGTAGGTCGTTAGGCTCAGCTCTTTCCAAGGCATTGCATATTTCATCCCTCCTGTCCCCTGACAACTAGTGATAACTCTGTGGTTCCCAGAATCCCGCTCAGCTGGAATCATATAATAAGCTGCCCTTATTTTTTTTAATCCTATCAAGGCACATTTAAGTTTCTCCCATGACTCTTCATGGCATTTTTGTAAGTTAAAATTGCTCTTCAAAATGAGTAAACCATTCTAACTTTCCTCTGAGCAAAATTTATGACCTCTGGTCTTCTTGTTAAATGAGAACATGTAATGGCTTTTATATACATGACCATTCTTCAATAAAATAAAGAAAACTTGATGACTGTAATTTACTGAAAACCAATAAAATGAGACGCTGCAATGGTGCAAATAGACAAAAGCAACACAGGCTGTCTGGTTACACATGTAGATCCTCAGGCACAGGTCTATGCATTCATTTTCTCAGGAGTTATATATGTTTGAACAGGTGAAAGATGACTTAAACCAAACATACTCAAAACAAAACACTATTTTTCCAAAACTTGCTTTGCTTATTATACTCCTTACAAAATTCATTCCTGTCAACATTCACCTAATTGTTCAACCTAGAAACAGACTAAGGATTCTGCCTTCTATCCTCCATTAAGGCGAGTCTTCTCTGATGGAGACTGCTCTATATGGTCACTGAGCATTGTTGCCGTGTTATTGTTATCTAGTTGCTGCCTAGATTCACAGAACATCAGCATCACTCTCCATAAAATATAACCAATGTTTCATACTTCTGCAAGATGTCTTCCACGTTCGATCGGAAGTGAGTTTTCTAAAGAACAAGTTGTGTTAACCTAGTCTCCATCATCCATCCATTTCTAGAGCAGATGGTTATCTTATTCTCCCTAATTAGTCCCTCAAATTACATGGCACACGAATGGTAGAATTGGAGTTAAAAGTCAAGCAGTCTTGTGGCTGAGACTGTAGTTCAATAGCTGAGTGCTTGCCTTTTTATATACTGGGTCCTGGGATCAGTCCACATCACTGTAAAAATTAAACAAAACAAAATTAAGGCCAGCAGTCTTGCTTGAGTCTTTACTGTTTATAGCTACATTGTGCCACCTAGTATACATTAGAGGTCAGAGAAACCAGCTAAAGATCTTTTCTTTGATATACATGAAAATTTAGCTGCAATTAAATGATTTGAGTAAATCAGTCAACTTGTTAGTTGCTCCCCTTTATAGTATATTAGACACTATGATCCCAGTTAAGTAGTATTTATTAGAGACATATGTTATGCTGGGTCCTTTGTATGTGCAGTAATGAAGCAAGTGTAGTGCTCTAGAGGAGTCTGTTGAAATGTTGAGGTTGAACAAAGGTTCACAGGTCCAGTACTGGGGCTGGAGAACTTGATAAGTTTTCGTCAAGATTTCTAAGGAGGAAAACTTACACTGACTCTTTTAGTGATCGTGCTCACTTCAAATACATAAAGCTAAAACGATTATCCTTCCCATTATACATGAATGACACAAATCTAGATATTAATCACTGTGCAAAAAAAAAAAAAAAAAACTTTCATTGATAGAAAATGAAGCCATTTTAGTTGCCTGCACTGTAGGCACACCAATGGACAGTCACAATGATCTGTAGGAATAAGACTGTCTCAAGAAACAGCCACTAAAATATCTGAATAATGTAAAGAAGGGAGATCTGCCTGTTTTCCAAATATTTCAGTGGGGGTTAAAGTTTGATTGTTTCTCTCTTTGTAAATCTCTTGCTGCTTCCCAAGAAAGTCTGATTCTAAGTTTATAATTTACAAAACACCAAAGAAACATCAGTGGGAGGAAGCAGCTTACAAGGAATTAGAAAATTGGGAAGAAATACCTAAGATGGAGTGTGGAATTAGCTGGGACCTCCGCATGGAGTAATGGAAGCCACAGCAAGCAAAGAGTCCAAGAGCTCAGCGCTGGGAAGGGCAGGGGCAGAACGTGGGCTGAAACACAGTAACCAAGAGATCAACTTGATTAGAGACATGTTTAAGACTCTGTCACAGATTTTAAAAAGGATGTTCCCATATTATTTCTCTAAATTAATCATTGTGAAATTTCTTTCTTTTGAGGTTAGAATGTAGACCTTTGTTCTGAAACTGTCTTCAGAAGTAATTCATGCGTTTATTTCTTCTTGGCCCTGATCTATGACTATAACCAATGTCATGCCTATTGATTGGTGCATCACATTAAAAATACTTGGGACATGGTGGCTCTTATTATTTTCATAAACTCAATGACCATATGCAGTGAGGATGTAAAAGAAAAGCCCCAAACAAAAACAAACAAACAAACAAACAAAAAAACCAACATTGATTCCAAAAACAATTCAAAAGAGTTCCACAAATTATTCTGAGTCAAGGCAGTATTACACTGTAATCCTCTCAATGCCAATTTAGGTTAGCACAGAAACCCTGACTTGCCTTTATTAAACCCTAAAATAAAAAAAAAAAAACCTCTAATATTAGCTTGTAAACTGGTCTTTGTTAAAAATCCTGGGAAGAGATTTTATAAGATGCTTCCTACTTCTGAGGGAGTCAGGATGTTCCAGTGTAGGCTAGAAGTATGTTCCCCACCCAAAGCCCATTCTTCCAGAAAGAAATGGCATGAAGAAGCCACACCCAGAATGCTCTCTGGAGTCCAATCTGCAGGACACAGGCTAGTTCTTGTGTAACTTTGTTAGTTAAAAAGCATGCATTAAGACAAGAAACAATGCCCATAAGAAGGTTTATTTTTATGTAAACATTAAAATTTCAGAGAATATCTAAAATTTTTAACACTGTAAAAATGTCTTTGCAATTGCTCAAACTAATACACTTCTTCCAACATACTTTGGGCATCCCCATAGACTTCCTTGCTTGCCTATTGGCTCCACCGGTATCTTTTCCAACATGTTTTCAGAAAGAAATGTCTTTTAACAACAACAGCAAAACAATCTCCCTGAAGTGACACTTCTGAGGAGCCCTAACCATAGCAGCTGCAGGGTATTTTAGTGAGTGTTGGTTGTTAAGTTTGAGAGTGGTCCATGAGCAGGTCTTAGGGCACAATCACCCACTGATTGATTACAAATTGAATTGGCGTATGCGCTGTGCTTTTTCTTGTTAGAAAATATGATCTTTCAACACCAAAGAGCAATTATATTTGATAGCTCAGGGCTTACAAAATGAAGGAAAAAGAAGAAGAAGAAGAAGAAGAAGAAGAAGGAGGAGGAGGAGGAGGAAGAGGAGGAGGAGGAGGAGGAGGAAGAGAAGAAGAAGAAGAAGAAGAAGAAGAAGAAGAAGAAGAAGAAGAAGAAGAAGAAGAAGAAGAAGAAGAAGAAGAAAAACATACTGTAGCTTACCACACCAGTAGTTCTATTTAGGAAAAAAAAAATAGCTCACTTCTGGGAAAGTCAAAGGCAGGCTGTAGAGGATGCTTTGATGTCAGGAATAGGAAATTTTGGAGATGTGAAGACTGCTTAAAATATCTTAAGAAAGTACGTGGCCAAAGGCGTGAGCAAAGGATTGCCTTCAAATCCATGCTATCAGGCTTACTAAGGTGCCAGTAGTAATCATTGCAGTGGGCTGAGCCCGAGCATCTGAAGAGTGATAGTCTGTAGCTAACATACATGAAAGGGGAAGGGAGAAACCACGGACAGCTGCTTGTGACTCAAGCACACACAAATCAAGTAGAATAAATGCAAACCATAGTAATTGCTTAGCCATGCATAAAGCAGCCTGGCACTAAATGTGCTTTCACTAGAAAAATCCTGTATATTTTTAGCAGCACCCTCTATTGAGTGCCAGTGTTGTCAGATAACTGAGAAGTATGTGGTGTCTTTTCTAGAAGTTATACATGATTAATATTGGTTGGGTGCCTACATTTTCCCAGGATTTTTCTTTAACTATGGCTTACTCTCTCTGTATTTTATCACCTTCTGCATGTCTTGCAAAGCACTCAGAGTAAATCTGATGGAGGAGGGGAGAAATGTGCTGTTAAAAAGTGATGTCATAGGTGACACGCAAGCTTAGGATTTGCTGTAGGTGTTCCTTTGGAGACTCAGCCTTAGGGATAGAATGTTTTTTTTCTGTTAAAATATAAGATAGCTTTTCCTTCTTGGGTTAAGTGGGGAGACCACTTTTTTTCTCATTTTTGTAAAAGTGAAAAAGATTGTTTTCAACATATTGAAACTTTTGTTTAATTTAGAAATTTCAAGAATTTTGAAATTTCATAGAATTTTGCCTGTAAACTTTAGAAATTATTGAAGCTTCCATCTTCTATCCCTGCAGACAATTTTAAAATGTATGTATGTCCTAAATCTCCATTAAAATTAGAACAAACAGAACAAAACGGGCCACAAAGGCTAAGTGAAAAAAAAAAAAACTCACAATATTTTAAGTCCAGTGTAATTACTCATAGTTACTTGAAGGCAGATTATTAAATAGAGATATGCTGATGGTTTGTAGGAAATTATCCCTTAAATTCAAAGCAGTATACTGTTCTAGGAGTTAGTGTCCTGTGTGGTGAGAATGCCAATAAGTATAAGGATTCTACAGAGTCCAGCTTGTCCGCACAGGAAGTGAAGGTGTTGGCCAAAAGTCTTGTTATGTGTCTCAAGAGCTAGAGAAGAGAGAGATTCCCTTGCTGGTCTGCCTGTTGCAAACCCAGCCCCAGGAACACAGAGCATGACTGGAATGTGCACATGCTTAGCACCTGGAATTTTCCAAGAGCAAGGTCATACTTCATCCGTCACTAGAGTGAAAAGCCAAATGCCGATCTGATCGAGGACTTCTGAGGCAGTGTTTCTGGAGCTCGCAATGTACCCTCCATGTCATCTCTCAGACATAAGCCTTTAATCCTCTCTTCCTAAAACTGTTTATTTTAAAAATGTGAGAAAGTTTAAGGGATGTCACAGCCGAGCTGTGAGCTTTCTCTTTAAAGACTCTCATCCTTCAAACCCATCTTCAGCAACAAACTGGCATTTCATGTGCTGAGCAGATGGCGTCAGGCCGCGCTGGCCGGCCCTCGGGTGCAGCTGGGCGGATCTGGCACACAGGTGTCCTGATTTGGACCTTCTTGTGATTCTGACACCACACTTCCATGGGGAAGAATGGCTTGATGATGCTCTTTTCCTGGGACAACAGCTTCACCTCCCTAACCAGGACAACTCGGACAGACTTAGCTGATGATGTAGCTTTCTGACTTAGATGGAGCATGGACAGAGGGCTTAGACGGTTTGGTCTAAGACTCGGAGCCAAACGTTTGGTTTTGATTTCCTCGTTTATATTCTGTATTGTCCTTCGTGGCTGGCTAACCCTTTCACCTCTCAGGATTTGGGGTGCTTTTGAGAAGGGTGGTGCCGTCCAGCTGAGAGAAACAATACTGCAGTGCTCAAGCAAACAAGAAAGCAAGCAAACAGACTAAGCTAAAAATTGCACTGGAATGGGTGGCTTTTGTAATCATGGGCGACGATTGAGCAATCGCATGCCCAAGTTGGGAAGTCTTCAAGGGTTTCAAATAAGGCTCATTTTTCAATGAGGAAAACAGGACAGGTTTGGTAAACACTTCACAGCATTGACTAAAGCTACTGTGAAAGTAAAAGGTTTCATAAATAGAACAACAAAGAGACAATCTCTGCTCCTTCTGCATAATCTTTTACATAATCACTTCAGTCTCACCAAAACTATTTCCCAGTGCAAAGCCCAGATGTTTTTGAATTTTGGCTTCTTTTTTTTTTCTCTTTTTTTCTTCTTCCTTTGTTTTTTTAGAAAGCAATATTTAAGAACTTTTTCATTCCTTCCATCTTTGTAAGAGCTACTAATAATGAGTATGGCCAAGTAAGAAAAAACACTTTGGAGGTGCACAGGGGATATGTGTGTGTTGGGGCAGGGGGCAGGGGACAGGGGAGGGCGGGGTGGATCACAACCCAGACATGCAGACTGTGTTTATGTCCTACCTCTGTTTCTTTCTCATGCACAAAAAGACAGATCTGAAAAATACACCTCCTGACTTGAACCTACCAATTTTCATTCAGGTCTGCTGCACAGAGTCAAGTGGTCCTTCTTAAACAGAGGCAGATAGCCAGCTGCACCTGCAGCAGGAAGGCGATCACCTCCCTGTGCTTGCCTCCCTCCCAGTGCCACTATTCTGTAAGGATCACTTACTGCTGAGGAGTGAGCCTGTTCCTCATAAAGCATGGGTTGTTGAATAGAACCTTGAGCTTGGCGTTCATTCTGAACCACAGAACAGAGCATGGCTTTCCATGGAGGGAGCCATGGCTCCACTGCATGTATAGCAGAGGATGGCCTTGTGTGGTATCAATGGGAGGGGAGGCCCTTGGTCCTGTGGAGGCTGAGGGATGCTAGAAGATGAGGTGGGAGTGGATGCGTGGGTGGGGAGCACCCTTATAGAAGCAGGGGGGATGAAGGTGTGAGCTAGGGAGTTTGCGGAGAGGAAACCAGGAAGGGGATAACATTTGAAATGGAAATAAACAAAATAACCAATAAAAAAAAAACTTAAATACTAACGGAAATGGATGCCTCACAAAACAACACAGGCTTGCTCAGAATAAACTAGGACAAACTCATTGTATGTATCATCCTTGTGACTTAGTGATAATTTGGATTTAAATACCTGCATATGTCTCTTGTGTCTCTGGGGATAGCTCTTCTCCCTTATGCTCAACCAACCACACAACAGCTACAGGAATAGATAATTCTTCTGAGCACATCCAAACTCCATCTTTCTCCTTCATAGTCCTGTGCCCATGATTTTTCTCTGTCTCATCTGATGGAAAATCTACATTGGTAACTGTTCTGTAAAAATTGTAGGTTCATCTGTGCTTGTCATTCATATTCAGACAGTTAGGGAAGTCCTTTAGCTAAGTGTTAATTAATTTGCATCTGCAAAATATCTTCTTAGATTTTTTTTTTTTTTTTTTTTTTGGTTTTTCGAGACAGGGTTTCTCTGTGTAGCCCTGGCTTTCCTGGAACTTACTTTGTAGACCAGGCTGGCCTCAAACTCAGAAATCCGCCTGCCTCTGCCTCCCACATGCTGGGATTAAAGGCATGCGCCACCACCACCTGGCACCTTCTTAGATTTAAAAAGCCATTAGTCTGACTCAGGCCACAGGAAGATCTTCTGGGGATATCAGTTAAGCTGAATGAGATGCACACAGGACAAAGCAGATCTTTCTATGAAAAGAACTCCATATAAATGCAAGAAGCATCTTTATTTTACAGTCTTGCATCTGTTCTATCTGTTTACATTTATAACATTTAAAAAATGGATATTCTAGAAACCAATTAAATCATCAACTCTACCACTGCAAAGGAGAAAAAAAATTACTGAAATATCATTTGTTAACCATATCCTATAAAAAGAACGGCATGTGTAAAGCCTGCTTTGCGGCACTGAGAAAGAAGTGTGCAAAACATTGCCCAGAAGCAAACCAATGTCAAGATTCAGACCCAAAGTTTTTCTTGATGCTTCCTCATATTAGCCTTTAATGTTTTAGTTTCTCTGTGTGCAGGACATGCATACAGCTAATGTTAACAGCTAAACAATGATAGTTGTATAGCAATAGATTAACACCATGCAGTGTTAAAGTAATATACGACTTAGATCCTAAACTAAGATTTTTCTGATGCCTTTGCTCTGATTTGACTCATTTAGTGAGCAAGCCTTGTTTAGGCTTGAACAAAATTGTATCATTTAAGAAGTATCAGGTCATCTTTATCATGCTCCTTATTACAGATAACAATTATTATTATAAATATTTGGTCTCTTCTTTCATTTTACTCATATTGCTGCTATCTAACTACTATACTAGTTCACAGACATTTGAAGAATATTGCATCTCCTTTGAATGATTAGAACTGCCTTCTTGCCATGAACTGGCCTGTCTGGGCCTCCCTCAACCTGCGGAGAAACAAGGGGTCCTGGAACAGGTCAGCAAGGCATCTGGGAAGAAATAACCGCAGACACAACACAAGGAAGTGCAGGATCTGAATGTATTTCTTAAAAATGGTATCAGACTTCTACAGTCATTACAAAAGAGAAATGAAAAAATCTGGCAGCTCAGTGGTCAGGGTACCTCTGAGGCCATCTAAAACACACTGGGTCTAAAACAGCAGCCATCTCCTCTGGACTGGTGCAGCACCCCCCTGGGTTCTGAACACACATTTGCCTTGTGTGGGCCTGGCTGGAGTCGGAGGGGAGGCTGGGGGGAGGTGTTGGGGGAAGGGGCTGCGGGTGAGCCAGCCAGGAGGGTAGATGCTCAAAGGTCAAAGCTTGAGTCTAGAATCTTGAATCTCGGAATCTCAAATGCTGACTGCAGCACACTGTCTCTCTCACACACACTCAATTCAAGGTCCCGCCCATCCTTAATAAAATGCCCACTATGCTAATCTTCTGGGCTAGTAGAAATGCCCTGATACTTCTTAAATGATAGTCCTTGCTAATTCCAAGGAGTGGTTTAACTGCAGTACGTGACTGAGAATGAGGATTCTACTTGACCTTGCCCTGGGATAAGTCTCCCATTCTGTAAACTTCAATGCCCTACCCACAATGCTGAAGGCAATTAGTCTGGATGGGTAACATTCTTTACGAAATTCCAAGCCAAGATTTGGCTCAGCAAAGATTAGGGTATTGGAACATCAGTGAGTGCCAGTCAGAAGGCAACTTCCAGTTTTGTTTAGTTATGAATGAATCATATCTTGAAGGGCACCTAGCACACAAGTTGGCAAGGACATATCTGGGCTACCTCTTAGTTAGGGAATGCCAAGGAGACGATGCAGGAGAATGGCTTCCATGAAGCTTTTGCCTCATAAACTGCTTTTATCCCATTCTCAAGTCAGTCTCCAATCCGATCACGGGAACCAGGGTTTGTGTGTTCACGTGAGGAAATGCACAGCTTACCAGCGGGCACTGCATCATGAACACTAACCAATAAAACAGACTACAAGACTTAGGTATACACTGGCACATAGGTCACTGCTGGAGTATAGCACCTTTTAAAAATGATCTTGAAAACATTGGGTAGCCACACGAGAAAAATTACATTGGAACACTACCACATAATTTTACTATATGTAAAAATTAAGTCTAACTCTTTTTCAAAAATAAGAATTCATTCTAAAGAAAAGCAGATAAAAACACTAACTTAGAGTTGTATCTAGAACAAATAGTTCACCAGACTTTTACGTGACCAGAAATTCTTGTCCAGAGTATAAAACAAATCTCTGTAAGTCAGTGAGGCAAAAGTGAGAAATCCATGGATAAGCATTTTCAGACTAGTAAAAGTCACTAGTAAGGATTAGAATAGAGCCTTTATCTTATTAGTGTAGAATAATAAATGAAAATTGAGATTTAGATGCTTCAATTTACAACATTAGATTTTCAAAAACTAACATGGGCAATAAGAAGTCCATGGGTGTGTATATGTGAAACTTTAATGAGTGCTTCATGGGGATGAAATAACTTCAATCACTTGGTCATCTCTTGTAACTCTAAACACTGAATACATGCATACATGATGATCTAGATAGGGTTCTTCTAGTCATAACCCAGAGAAATTCTTAAGCGTATTCAGAAGTCATGCCCAAGGTTGACTATAGAGGTACCACTTGTAATATCCAAGTAGAAAACAACCTAAAAGTTCATTGTCTACAATGTGAGAATGTCTACACAGGTCATGGTAGAGTCATGCCATGTTGCGTTTGGGAGGAGGGAAAATGAAGCTGTGAGTTACAGGAGGTGAGGAATACAATGAGGATCAGAAATCCGGTGGTTAAAGCATTATATATATATATATATATATATATATATATATATATATATATATATATATTTAATATTACTTTTTAAAAGATGGTTGATATGGAGAATAGTGTTAATTTTGGAAGGAGTGAAGGGTGTTGGAATGACAAATATATTTCCAGATAGAAACAATTAGTAGTACATTCTAGTTCTTGGGTTGAATGGTAGTCTCATGGTCACACTTGACAACCCAAAACACTTCAACATGATTTTACACACACACACACACACACACACACACACACACACACACAGAAAGAGAGAGTGAGAGAGTGAGAGAGAGAGAGTGAGAGAGAGAGAGTGAGAGAGAGAGAGAGAGAGAGAGAGAGAGAGAGAGAGAGAGAGAGAGAGAGTCCATGGGAATCACTAGGCACCTTTCCACTCAGGTGAGGTAAATGTGGATGAGTCTGAGAGGTGAATATCTTTGAGTACATCCTTTAAAAAGTGAGATGGCTGAGAAAGCATCTTAGAGGCCATATGTTGAAAGCATCATGATGAGTGTTGTTGGAGAAAGTTGGATGAAAGAACTCAGATCTTAGAGAATACAGTTAAAGCTCTTATGAGTCTCCTCCTTGGCTACTGATGAATCTCTATTCCACTCTTACACACACCACCCTCGGGGACATTCCTCTAATTTATAAATCATGTATCCCTCTGATTCTCTACCATCTCAGGGCAAGAGTATATCCTGAGTATTTCCCACATACCCTGTAAAACATTCATGGTTCCCCGAAGTAACCCCTCTGTAAGACATGTCATTACCCTTTTGCTATTGTTTCCCAGGAAACAATATAAGCATAAAATTACTTATAAGGAGTGAAGGCAGTGAGGAATTCTGAGCTCACAACACTAAAACTGACATAAATGTGAAGTTTATTAAACCTGTTTCTTTCTTTTTTAATAAAGGCTAATATTTTTTAAGTTTCAGTAAGAGGAGTTAAAAAATTTTAAACATTACATTAAATTACAGTATATGAGTTATTTCAGGAGAAAGTATCAGTCATCTGAACTGATACTTTCTTTGTGGCCATCAAATGTTATCTGAAAGAATGGCAGTCAAATGCATTACAGGTGTCTAGACTGGAATATCCGGTGAATATTGTCTCAAAAATAAGTAAGGCAAGACTACCACTTTAAAGAACGCTATTTGCAGTACTCGTTTCTTGATTTGGGCTTTTGGGGTCTATATAATTATATGAACAAGTATTTGTGAGTGATCAGCAGATGCTGACAAAAAAAATCATACTGAAATGTGGAACATAAGATTTTCCTCACATCTATTCTCTTAATATTTATTTAGAACTTCTGACAGGATGAGCATTGTCCAGGAACCACTACCAGAAAGTATACAGATTTTGCTTGAATAAGTTTAAACAGAATATAGTGCTTTTTAAAATGTATAACAGTGAAAGGTTTTGTAAAACCAGGGGTAGAGCCCCGGCACTCAGGAGCGGATACAGATGGATTTCTGTGAGTCCGAGGCCAGGGAGGGTTACATCACAAGTCCCAGGTCAGCCAGGACCACATTGTGAGACCCTGTCTAAAACATAAGAAAAGTAAACACTGGTATATATTTATATTATTTCGATCTAGAAAAATAACAAAAAATAGTATTTTGCACCATGGTTCTCACATTTAAGTGTTTTTGTTAAAAGATAACCTGTTCCTTGTAAAGGAACCATGGGGCCCTGTGTAATTATTATTTATTCTTTCCAGACAGGGATTAACTCAAGAATCATAGTTGTAATTTAGATAAAAAGTTCATCTATCACATATATATATGTATATATATACACACACATTTAAGTATTACTGTGTCCTGCCTTTTAAGAAAACAGGTTTCTGGTAGGTAAATCAGATAACTTAAATGAGAAAAATGTGTATATATATATATATATATATATATATATATATATATATATATATATATATATATATATATATATATATACATATATATATGTATGCATATATATATTATTTTGTCATATATATATATATATAATTTGATTTGTAAGTTGATGGAAAATTTTACAGATGGCAAGCTGTTTTCAGATTCCCAAGAAAAAGAAATCTTCTTGAAGTACAAATTTAAGGAATAAGGGAACAGGCACCATCGGATAAAATATTATTCCTCAGTAATTCTAGAAGAATTCTCACTGACTACAGAGATCTAGAAAAAATGGATACCAAATAGTCATTTTTTTAAAAAAATACCTCTACTTAGCCAGGAAGCCAAAGATTACTTTGTGCTGAACAGAGTGACGCCTGATTCTACTTTGATCCCAACTCCAGGACATCCTTTCCAATACTGTGTCAAAGTGAGGGCTCAATGCTTTATTTCAGTTAAAAAATATCGCTGTCCCTCTGCCCTCCCCCAGCTGCAAGTTCCTTTGCTGAAGTGTAATTTCATGAATTTATTCTGAACTAAATTTTTAGTTTCCTGCACTTTCCAGCTGCAAGCTCCTACGCAGCTTTGTTCAATAATTAATACATATGCTCAAAATAAGAGCACATCCTTCCCCCTCTCCACCCAGCTGCACATTTCTAGTATTTTTATGGATTTTTAAATTTTTTCAATAATATTTCAAAAGTACACAAACAGTCCAAATTCTCCCATCCCTCTTTCCAAGCCTATACTACGACGCCAATTGTCAGTGTTCCTGACAGCCTCCAGTGGCGATAGGCTCAGGCCCATCCTCAGTGTCAGTGTTACTTCGGAATCCCACTGTACTTTTACTTTTGAACATTTCAGATCCCCAAACCATGGTAAAATAGGCACTAGCCAAAGAGGGGCGTGTTAGAGAATGTGGAGTGAAGAGAACTTTGTGTGCATGTGCTTAACTATAACAGCAGTTTATCTTTTGAATTTTATTGCTTAGTTATTTGTAATTCCTTCATTTTTGACATGTGTCCTAACCTTAAACATTTTAGGTGCCAGAAAGATATGTTTGGTTCATCCACAATGACATGTAATAGGCATGATTGATTTTATTTATTTATTAAATTTACATGTAGAAAATTTCTTGCTATTTGGTCAATTCCTGAAAAGGAATTTTAAATTATCAAGTATTTCTAATCATTGAAAAAGAATAGGTGCTTCTGTTCCATAACCCAATATTGTTTATTTATTGCCATTTTGAATGATCTCATATATAGATTTCTGACTAATAACTTCACAAATCTATGATATTCTTATTTTATTACTACCAAAGTAATTTTATTTGACCTGAGTTTGTTTTTGTTTGTTTGTTGTTGTTGCTTTCTTTTCTCTTTGTTTTTGAAGATTAAAGAGAAAAAACTTGGAAATACTTTTAGGTCTAAATGGATTGTGGGAAAAATCATTTTGATACTGGGAAAGAGGGTTGTCTGAATTCAATGGAGCCTAGGTTCTGATGAGTTAAAATGCTGATGCTCATGGTACCACACTTCAATTGAGTCAATTGCTTCTGAGTTCTTGTCTCTCAGATTTGAAACTTAAGTCAATGAATGAAGACAGGACTCCTGCATAGCAGGACTGGGTCCCCAGATATGTTATACCAATAAGCTGCTAGTTTAGGGCCCATTTGTAGAATGAAGGTAGAATCTGCTGAGGCATGAAGACAGTAGGGCTGGCCCAGCCCTAAGATGACCAGGTGCCTCCAAGTAGTTTTGGTCATGTTCACAGCCTCACCTGTAGCATCCTGGGAAGGGATGCCCATTCAGGGGAAATAATAAAAACTGGGAACCAGAACTCCGGTATGTCCAGACTCCAGTAGGGACATTCTTAGAACTGCTGTTTTGTGGTTTCTGACCTAACTGACCATTTTCTTTTGTCACGAGTTCTCATCAATATGAAGTCTAGAGAAGGTTCCATTTGAGTGTTTCTGTGTGTGTGTGTGTGTGTGTGTGTGTGTAGGTATATGTGTGTGTGAGTGTGTGTGTGTATGTACGTATGTGTATGAGTGTATGTATGTGTGTGTGTAAGAGTATTGTGAGTGTGTGTGAGTGTGTGTGTGTTTAATGTTTCTTGTGTGTGGAAAACATTCAAGATGCCCGGGCCTTCTCCCTTTAATCCCCCGCATTGCAGGTATGATAGTATACTCAAATGGCAAATTTATTGTTTCTCTTTCCTTTAAGATAAAGACTTAGCACCCTAGTGTTAGTTACAACTCCATAATTTGCAAGACTTTTTATCTTTACTAAGAAAAATGTTCAAGACTGTTTTCCAATTACATATTTTATTGATAATTGATAAATCTTTCTTATCCTATAGTTTGACAACCTACATCACTTTCTCTATAAAACCTTTCTTACCTTCTTGCTTCAAGATCCCTTTCTAGGTATACAAACAGTAATGCATCTGTCCTGAACATTGTGTTTTGGTATTACATTGCATCCACACTCATATTGAAAGATCCTGTCTTTTGCACCATAGCAGACAATGTTACTAATATACATACACTCACTGTGTACACACAGTGGCAGCCCTATAGGAAATACCTGGATTTTGAATTACAAATCCCAAATCCTTTTTCATGAACCAGAAAGTAGAATTAATGAAAACTAAATGGTGCACTCTAGTTAAGGAGTAGTGGTTGTCATTATCTATTTTCATTTGTGATCTTGTTTTTCAGATCAGTAGGGGCATAACTTGTAGAATGCTGGCGTTGACTCAAGCTATGAGAAAAGGAGTACTGGACAAACATGGATTAATTGAGCAACCTCAATTAATACAGACTCAGGTTTGGGAAGCTTTCTCATTGTCACAGTTGATGTGTCCCAGAGAACCAGCACACCTGCACAGCAGGGAGCTATTGGAATCACCTTCTGCACTTTACCTCCAGTCCTACCAACATCAAGTGTGTTATCAGATATGAATGTCCATCACATAACACTAATTCCTCACTGTACAACACCAGCTCCTAGACTTAAGTATACAAGGAATCTCTTAGTAACCTAAGATTGAGCTTAAGGCCAAGTCCCTGTACCAGATCCAGGCTTCATCCCCATGAGATCAGGATGAAGGCAGAGCTGCTGGTATGAAATCACAGGTATCCTTGGGTCAGAAAAATCATCTCTACCAGTGAGCCATAGCAGTGGCTTTCTTACAACCTTTGATTCCATCTAAAAGCATTCCATATTTTAGCATAATAACATAGAAATTATTTGTATTTAAAGCAACCCACTTCTTTAATGCCATACTTTAAAAGCTACAATAAGAAAGAATTTAAATTTTTTCATGATTGAAGCAAGAAAGAACACAACTTCTACGGCTTCCAAGTCTCTTGGCTCAGAAGGGCACATAAAATCTGGCAGAAGTCTCAGCTTAAGCTAAAGTTTAAAAGTCAACACAGACCATCATCTATTTTTTTTATATATAAATCACTGATCATCTATTGGAGAAAAAAAAATCACGTATGTAAGAAAAGCAAAATTGCTATGGTAATTATTCCTTCAAGGTAAAAGCAGACATCCATGCCATCTATAAGCCATGAAAATAAAATTCTATTTTAAAGAACATTTCCTTGAACATTCGAAACACTGAACTGCCCCCAAAGGTTGCTCAATTAATCCATGTTTGACATAACTGTCATATTAGTATTCCCTAATTCACTTGACTGTCCCACTTAAAAATGGCTACATTTTATCATCATGGAAATATAAGCTTTCACTTTAAGCAGTGCTTAGACAAGATGGTGTGCTCTCTATTCAAAATTTGGGAACAGGATTTTGATTCTCACTTAGCAATATGAATTTCCTCAACGTTTATTGGAGTTGTCTTGTACCAAAACAGGGCACTAGCCAAAGATTATCAGCTGCCATTTGAGTATGACTGAGAAATGCAGTGGACAATGGGAAGAAGAAAAAATTAAATTTTATAGACATATAATTGTATCCATATCCATATGCATATAATTATATGTCTATAAAATATATATATATAAACACACACACACTGGTAATTTTTTTCAATTTTTATTATTTTATTTATTTACATCCCTGTTGTTGTCGTCCCCCATCTTGGTAACCCCTTCTACAGTTCCTCATCCCATTCCTCCTCCCCATTGTCTCCAGAGGATGCTCCCCCCCACCAGACCTCCCCATTCGCTGGGACCTCAAGTCTCTCCAAGATTAAGCACCGCATCTCCCACTAAGGCCTGGCCAGGCAGTCTTCTGCTATATTTGTGCCAGGGACCTTGGACTGGCCTGTGTATGCTCCTGGCTCAATCTCTGGGAATTCCTTGGGATCTTGGTAAGTTAAGACTCCTCATCTTCCTATGGGGTTGTTCTCCCCTTCAGCTTCTTCAATTCTTCCCCTAATTCAACCTTAGGAGTCCCTGACTTCAGTTCAATGGTTGGGTATGTAAGGATCTCCTTCTGTCTCTGTCAGCTGCTGGTAGGGCCTCTCAGGGGACAGCCATGCCAGGCTCCTGTCTGTAAGCACATCATAGCATCAGTAATAGTGTCAGGCCTTAGTGCCCTCCCATGAGATGGATCCCAAGTTGGGCCAGTCATTGGAGTCTTTCCTCAGTCTCTTCTCCATTTTTGTCTCTGCAGTTCTTTTAGACAGGAACAATTCTGGGTCAGGAATTTTGACTGTGGGTTAGTAACCTTGTCCCTCCTCTTGAGGCCCTACTGAAGGTGAGCTCTTCGAGTTCCCTCTCCCCAATGTTGGGCATTTTGACTAAGGTCACCACCTCATTGAGTCCTGAGCATCTCTAATCTCCAGAGACTCTGGTATTAGAGGGTCCCTAACCTCCCACCCCTATCACCTCCCCCAATTCTTCTTATCTCCATTCATTCTCTTGGCCCTCTAGGCTTCTCTCCCGTCCCCTCCCCCCATACCTAATCCTGTTCCCCTTTCCCCTCCCCACCTTTATCTCACCCAGGTCCCTCCCTCTTCTTTGCTCCTGCGACTATTTCCTTCCTCCTTCTAAGTGGAATTGAAGCATCCTCACTTGGACCTTTCTACTTGTTACATTTCCTAAGGTCTGTGGTTGTGTCCTAGAACCCATCTGCTCTCAGTTCAGCTTCTGAGTGACTCATGGAATTTGAACTAGACCAATGAATGCAATTAACATGATCTTGGAGTCACTAAAGATTTCAAACAGCTCCTAGAAATTTGACGCAGACAAACTTTCGTGGATATCAAAGCACACAGAGAGGACCAGAGGCCAGGGAGGGCTTCCTCTCCAGACCTTAGTCAAACACTCAAGAAAACCAACTGTTTTGAACTTTCTTTGAGATGTTGAAATTCTTCCTTCTGAATCACACTGCCCCTATTACCAAAACCCTCTATGAAACTACAATTGCCATTAACAATACAGGAAAGGCTATTTGTCTTAGTATAGTTCTGGTTCAAACTATAATTTCCTGGCTCTTTCATTCTGATTTCTAACAGTTACCTTTTAATTCATTATCTACCCTTTGGGGCTTTGGTTACCTGCTAGCACTTTAATTTTTATTTTTGATGCTTTCTCAAATGCTGATGATGATTGTGGAAGTCAAGGATGATATTGATTTTAAGTTATCAATGTCATCTCAATTCTAGCTTTTGGATACAAGTTGTTTTGAAATAAGGCTCTATCTAGCCTTCTCTCGAGAATTTCTCTGACAGGCATGGACCCACTGGTCTAGAGAAAAAAGTATTGTTTTAGGAGGAGTTGAATACATTCTTCCACCTAGGCCCAATCTGTGAGGGAAAACTTCATAGAGCTCTTCTGTTAACTGGTGGATGATGCTCCAGTTTATTGCCTTATCTAATGGGAAAAGGCTGCTCTAAGAGATGGCTTCTAGGGACCTCTTCACTATCAATGGCATCAATAGCTGAGTGAGGTCTTTTCAAACTCTATTTCTACAACTTTATTTCTTAGTAACGTCTTCTTTTGGTTCTAGCTTAGAAAGCCCTTCCAAGCTCTCTTACTCCTGCTTCTCCGCCTTACCTCTTTCCCCCTTGCTCCCCCTCTCTCCCCATTCCCTTCCCCCCTCTCTCCACGTGGTCATGGCCAGCCCCTACTTCTCTACTCTCTCCTCCTCTCTGCCTTTCTCTGCCTCTGCTACCCTCTTAACTCTCTTCTCCATGCCCTAAATAAACTCTATCCTATACTAAAAAACAAAACAAAACAAAACAAAAAACAAAAACAAACAAATAAACAAAAAAAGCTCTTTCAGTTTTAAAGAATATTATGGTTAGATGGGACCCATTTGAACATTCCAGGACAACCCTCCTGTGCGAAAGTCACCAAAATCAGACCAGCAAAATCCATTTTGCTGTTGAAGGCAAAACATTCTTTATATTCAGAAATCGAGTCATGAATATCTTTGGACTATTCTGCCTACTACGTGTGACATTTAAGTGATGAACACTCTTAGTTGGAATTCAAAATCACCATTGAAATTTCTTGGGAAAACATTATTGTTTATCAATAATAACCAACATAGTCACCCAGGGAGATCACCAAAACAATAATCAGCCTACACAGTAGATGTGCGAGCAATAGAAAGGTTGATCTACAGTTAACATTGTTATTGAGACAGAAACACATAATGGCATAAGCACACATTAGGGTCTAAAAGATGGTGAGTTGCTCCTGGATGGGGGCAGGGTGGGGGGACTGGGAAGAAACTGGTGATCTGTTGTGGTCCTGATGGACACATCAGTCATTGAAGCTGAGTATTGGATTAAAGTCTGAGCCTTTTATAGCTAGTTATCTCTTAGCACCCTTCGAGATGGCATGCATGAAGAGAATGATATGAAAATGAAGAGGCAGAAACCTATAAGCAGATGACCATCAAAGACTTTTAGGAGACCACCAGAAACTGTAGCCAAGTCACAGGAGAGTTTCTCCCTCGGCTCCATCAGAAAGGAACCGACATTGCCACAACTCTTGATTATCAAGGGTCTGGTAAGCTTGAGCCAAGATGACTCTTAATTTTCTGCATATTCACAAACCTGAAATGAGGGCCACAAATTAGGCATTCTCAACCCCTATTGAATGTGATTATTTGGTGCTCTTTGACATGTCTTGTGCATGTTACCTAATTTAATGCCCAGTTGTTGCAACAAAGGGTGAGCATTATTCCCATTTTTACAGACAAGGAGGTGAAGGTGAAATAATGATTTACCTAATATCACACACTTCTTAAGTGCTAACTAAGTTCAAATGTGTCTATGTATTTCAGGATCTGTACAGTTAATCCCTGGGTAATGCTGGTTATTTTGATGACAAGTATAGCCAGAATCTGGGGACAGTAGGTAGAGTGGGGTAATCAGATGGTTTTTATATTTGCTGTACTATTCATAGGCTATAACAAACTAGCCTTGACTCAACATTTCTTCAGAGACTAGTTGTTTGCAACTCTCTCTTCCTCTTCCCCTCTCCCTCTCTCCCTTCCCCTTCTCTCTCCCTCTCTTTCTCCTTCTTTCCATCTCCTCCCCTCTGCCTCTTCCCATCTTTCCCTCCCTTTCTTCCCTCTCTCTTTCTTTCTCTTTCTGTCATAAGAACTCATGAAGCCAGTAAAGCAAAAGCATGTGAAGCCCTCCAGCAGATAAACATTTTCCATTCACATTTTTTCAGAGAATAAAAAAGCCAAATTAAAAAAAAAATCTAAATGGCAAACACTGTAAAGCCATTCCTTCCTTCGTAAAAATAAATGTTCAGTCAAGAGGCCTTTCATTTGGAAATTAGATCCAGCTTCTGCTTATGAAAAAAAGCAAGTAAATGTCTGAGACAACCAGCAGGCCTGCTAACTGCAGAGCCATGGGATGGAACTAAAGAGTCCAGCAATACTAAAATGAGGACTTAGCGGGGTTGAGCAATTTGTTCATGTATCTCCACACTGTGAAACTGGGTGCTATGAAGGAAGCGTCTTGCAACTAGTTCAGAAAGATCTAATTCAGGACAGATCCCCCCACCCTACCCCCAACACATGGTTTTGAAATCGAAGATTTCTTTTCTTTGAAGAAAGATGGAAAAGTCATTATGTACCAAGTGCAAAAAATTAAGTTCAGACTAAGATTTTCATGGAATGTAATATTTTGCATCCTGCTTAACTTTGATGGAGGGACTGTATTTCTTGTCAATAAAGACAAGTGAGTTTTCCAAGTCTGAAGTACACAGTAGTTGGAGGGATGGAGAAGTTGGCATGAGAAAGATTTCACTTTAAAGGAACATGATTTATTTCTGTTTTACTTCTGGAATAACTGTTTTTTCCTAATTATCTCAGAAATGGATTTTAGGGTATTATTACATGTTTTTATTTCATAAAAAAAAAAAACAATTACAGGTCCATTATCTTCTGTAAATAAGACAGCATATTATGTGGTGTGGGAGATGGCAACTGATGGTCTCGTCTTTTGTGAACATAAAACTTGTGACTAGGACACAACAGGCAGGAAACACAAATGGTATGCTCTGTACTGTACCCGAGACATAATTGGTACTAAGAACATTAAAGCTGATTTCCTATGTAACCCAAAATCAGTACTTAGTTGGTATAATCATGACTGTGGTTTGCCTGTAAACTGTCTAACCTCACAGGTGTCTCTGTTGGAAGCCCTGGTCTCCAGCTCTTGGTACTTTTTAGGAGGTTTGGAACAAGCCTAGCTGGCTCTGAGGGGTGTTTCTCTGAAGTTTATACATTCATACATATACAATGAAAAAAATGAATCTGAAAAAAAATAAGGAATCCTTGTAGAAAAGAAACTTGTGGATTATTCAAGTTCTTACAAATTTCTTGTGGTTTCATTAACCAATGTATAGATTCTTCTATTAGTATGGAACAGAAAAACCTGATGTCAACAAAGTGGCATCAGAACCCTGTATGTCCTGCAAGTAATGGGGCAGGGTCCTTGCTTGATTCTGCCCACCTTTTCATGACTGATGACTGTAGGCAATTATTAGTGTTTGATGTTCTTTTTCTGTTGTGTGGGTTTTCTGTTGTTGTGTGATGCAGGAAGTCATAGTGCCTGGCCTAAGTGGGGTTTAACATATGAGAAAGAGGGGGAGGAGGAGGAAGGAGGAAGAGAGAGAGGGAAGCAAGAAGGGAAGGATGGAGACAGAGGAGAGAAAAGGAGATGAGGGGAGAGAAGGGAGAGAAAGAGAAAGATAAGCAGGTAGAGAAGGAAAAAGAGAGGAAGAGAAGGAGGGAGAGAGAGGGAGGGAGGGAGAGAGAGTTTGAAACTAGTCATATCTAATTTTCCCAGGAAGTATCAGTTCTATGACATTATGGCCAGTTACCATTAGGATGGTTCACGTAACTATGGAGTTGAGAATATTTACCTCACCACGAGAGTTTGAAGGGAGTGAGATCTAAACTTCCCAGCTGTGTGGCTACAGGGAAGAATTATTCACATTTCAGTCCCATGTGTAAAATCGAGATATAAACCTTGTGTGAATTTTTATGAGAAGATGTATATGGTCTGATGTCATCCCTGGCACACCATGGACCATAGAAATCTGTCCCCTTTGTGTTTTGGTTTAGATGGTTGCATTGCACTGCAAAGAGGTCACCATTTAGGAATCTTGAAACAAATAAATATAGGGCAGGAAGCAGGAGAATGGAAATGAGTAGCATATAGTTTCTTACAAGTTCAAAAATGCAGATTATGCTGTGCTTTGCTGTGTACATGGGAGGTTCCAGTGTGAGTAATGCTTCCCGTGGTCGAAGTGCTTCAGGGTCTAGTGAACAAAGTTGATGGCACAAGTTCTGTTTAGCTTATAAACTCACAATCATTCTGCCCAAACATGGGAAACAACACTCTTTATTCTAATTGAAATAAACACCATACTATTAATGAATCAAACAGAAATACTGTAATTTAAACTCCAGTCATTAACATCATGTAAAATCTAGTAGCTGTGGTTCTTAAATCCACAATACTGGCAGAGAAGAACCTACAGTAAAACCAAAGGACTGCTGTTAGTCAAAGCCCACATTTCTTTAAAGTAAGAATACATTAGGTGTACAGCCAATCTTAAGGCCAATAAATATTATAAAATGGCCTTTCATTCCTGGCCCTGCGACACTGCATTGTTTGCTGGGTTGGGCCATTACTCTCTCTGCTTTTATCACTGGTACACACTTTCCTCCAGTTGAATGGACTCTTATCATCTCTTTCTGTATTTCTTTTCACAGTACATATCCCCTTATCTTATCTCATTTATTCATTTTCACAAGGATAAGATCTCAAAACAAAGTCCCCTTCCATTCACAGCACAGCCGTTTCTACAATAATTGCTTGCAGGGTTGAAATTTTAGGAGATTTTAAACAGTCTAGTGGGTACTAAAAATCTCAATAGATTTTGTAGAATTCTCACAGTTTAAAAAAGATGGGGATGGAAATGGACTTACATTATTTTAATTAGCTATTTGTTTCACTATACAGCATTATAATTTCTAGTTAAAGAAATAAAATCAAATTAGAAATAAGCTTTACTTAAAATGACAGATGCATGTACACATATTTATATAATTTTGCATACAATTTTCTTTATGAAATATGGGCACATTATGGTATTCTGAATACCTTAGATATAGTACATAATGATCCAGAACTTTCTGGGCCATCTTCATGCTTCAGTATGCTCATAGGAGTCATAGAAGGTAGGCATAGAGATATGAGGGGATAAAGCAAGGGTCAATGAACACGGAAGCCAAGCTGTAGAGTTAGACTACTACTCCAGGGGTTTCAGATTCAACGGTCTCTGTACTGTCCTAGAAGCTAATACTTGTGTTCAGTTCCCAAAAGAAACTTAGGGCACAATTCCAAGAAGATGCCTATCATGTTGCAGTGATTGAATGAGTGATGCTGCGTATGTATGTATGTATGTATGTAGTATGTAGTATGTATGTATGTAGCATGTATGTGTATTATGTAGTATGTATGTAGTATGTGTATACAGCATGTGTGTATGTTTGTATGTAGTATGCATGCATGTAGTATGTATGTGTGTAGTATGTGTGTGTATGTAGTATGTATGCATGTATTTTAGAGTTGCTGTTTTTCCTGTCTCTGGTTTTTTTTTTTTGATAGACAGTTACTATGTAGCACAGGCTTGCCTCAAACTCAAAGCCTTTCCTTCTTCTGCTTCTGAAGGCTGAGGATAGAATATGACTTTGTGGCTCCCAGTTTTTAGTGCCTCTGATGTTCTTTTGAGAAACTTCACAGAATACTCAGAAACGTATTTCTATCAGTTATAAAAATCACATACATATAAGATGATCAATCTGTGGAGTAACATAAATTAGTTGAGTCCTTATTGCCTCAAATACGAAGTTTTTAGTATAATCTCCTGGATTTGCACAAATAAACAGGCATCTTTTTTTCCAAAAGAAAAAAATAATACCAGGTGTTTTTTTAAAATTTTCTGCCTAGCTGTATGTATTCTAATAGAAGTTGTCTTAAGAGACTCTGACAACACATTGATTGACTATTTACTTTGGGGAGGTACTGTAAATATTTTAATAAAAAATGTGAATATAGTGTTTTTTATGTGGGGTCTCACTCTATACCTTTGGGTGACCCAGAACTCTATGCAGACCACCTCAAACATAGATATCTACTTGTCTCTACCTATGCTGTGATGAAAGACATGCACTACCTCATCTGGCATGATACACTTTTTTTGTTTATATCTTGTAATAATGTTTTAATTTTTTATATGAGTACCACATTTACATCATTTCTAACCCCTTTCTGTCCTCCAACTCCTCCCCTGTCCCTACACATCTCTCAAATTTATGACCTTTTCTTTTTTAATTACTATGGTCACACACCACACACATAGAGAAACACACACACACACATAGACACACCCACTGGACACACATAAACACATGCATACAGAGACACAAACAGACACACACAAACAGAGACACACAGAGACACACAAATACATACACAACATGCTGAATATTTTTAGGGCTGCTTATATATATGTGTATATATATGTATTTATGTTTAGGGATGACTAAATGGGGCTGAATAACCTAAGACTTGAGACTGTCTCTGAAGACTGATTCTCAGTCTCTTTGTGTCTGTCTGTGTGTCTGTCTGTCGTGTATGTGTCTGTCTCTTTCTTACACACACATACACACACACACACACACACACACACACATACACCTTAGTCATTATTTAGCTGTAGCTCTTCACCTAGGGGTGGAGCCTTATGAGATTTACCCATCCCATTTGTCCTATCACTAGTATTGACAATGTTCAGGTTAAATACTTTTTTTTTTAATCCAGAAGAATTTAAAATAAGATTGCGTGATTGGGGACAAAATTTGGAGACACCACCTTTTAAAACTTCTGCTTTAAATAATTTTTAAGGTGGCATGCAAGGTGATGAGCTCTGTGTTGTTCTCGTGCATCTATGCCTTTATGCATCCCTTTCTGTTGATCTTCCTGTTCCCTGTTGCTGTCTTGCTGGATTCCGTTCTCAACCTAAGTAGTTTTTCTTATCTTCTGTTCATACACCATGAATTCCATAATCCTATCTTCTTTGTCCCTTTCTTCCTCTTGAGAGATCTCTTTCCTCGATCTCATAGTCTCTCTTTCTCCTCTCATGGGCACATGTCCTGGCACACTGACACAGCACGTACATTCATTCTTTTCCTTATTAAATCAACTCACATTAAGGCAGCTCCTGTCCACCATGCTACCCAGAATACGCCAAGCAATGACATTTTTCAAAGTTGAAACCAAACAAATTTCAAATACGGTGCCTTCAAAAATATCTTAGGACATGATTCAGTTATTTTGTGGACAAAGTATCTGGTCATCAGAGAAGAAAAGAGAAAGTTTCTTTGTTTGTATAGTTTCTGCCCTCCCTGCCAGTTGTTCATCATTCTCCAGCTTCCAATCTAAATGTTCACCACGTGGGTGTTTTGTATGCCCGACAAGCTCTGGATCTTCCTTGTTCCTGAGCAGTTCTGACAGCTTTAAGACTGTAACTCTAGAAACAGGAGCCTGCTGCTAAGCATCTGCCACGTGTTCTCCATTACATTCTCCAGAAGAAAACAATAGCTGAGTAAGGTTACACTTTAATGGAATCGACTTTCATTAAACAGGTACATTTAGTCAGTTGCAATTTGGTAGACCATAAAGGAGAAGAGGAAGAAGCTATTTAAAAAGAGAAAGGCAAGTGGAAGCCTACTAAAACATTGTGGAGTGACTTATTTCATCCATAATTGTGGACCCAAATATTTATTTCAGGATACCTGGAGTCTTGGAGATTGTTGGAAATAAAAGTGAGATTTAGGTTACCACAAACTTCATCATGGGTGTTGTTGGCTGTGGACTTCCTATGTTCCTGTCCTCATTAATTTCTTTTGCAGATGAGACTATAAAGAATTTTCCATCTGCCTTGGATAAAAGAAGCATTGAACTTCAAGGAAATTTGTAAATGCATCTTTTAGGCATCCACATAGCTGTTTGGTCCCAAATTATTTTGTTGACAGTCTCTTACACTTGGCGAGGGATTTTTTATCTATTTATGTATCTAGTTGGTCTTTATTCCACAGTCACATACAGAAATTGGTCAATAAGTCGGAAAATCATTTCACAGGATGTACAAACAATTGAACCTTTTAAACAGGAAAGAATGTCTGGCAGTAATAAAGTCTTGATGGGAAATAACTAGTCACTCAGAACTTACTGAATAAACATTTACTGAGAGCTTGCTATCAGTTTGGGTCCTTGTGTTGGGTGCTAAAGTTATAGAAAGGGCTTTGCGTTGCTTTATAAGGGTAGTAGTTATAAAATAATCTACAGAATAATCTCTACAGCTAGAAGAACTGTGACCAGTGGTAGGCATTATAGAAATTCAATATTCAACTTTGCAGATGCATAAAATTTGTAGATATCATGGACTCTATAAAAACAAATAGGCTATTTTTAGTCACAGAAAGCTCCAGCAGTGTGTAAAATGCTGGGGGAAAAGTTATTGCTTCCACCCATTTCAATGTTTCAATCACTTTCAATCATTATTTTGGGCAAAATGAAAATCATATTTTTCTGAGTTACCCTTACACTGCAGAGATGGTCTAAGCGAGGTATAGGATAGACAATTTACAGAGTCTGAAAGCAAACTTGAAGAGGGAGAAAGCTAACCTCAGGCAGCTATTTCCTCTTACTGTTTAAGCAAGAAAAGAGGTCACCAAAGGAACTGTGGAAAGCCATCTCTGTGGCATGACCCTGCAGTTTTGTACATGAAGTTAACCACCACAGTTTGCACTTTCTTTGATGTCTAGGGCCCAGAGTGGCTGTAACTTCCAAGATCTGTCAAGTTGAAAAATCTATGTGATGTCATAGAGTTTACCTTAGAACTATAGGATCAAAGGGGTTTCATAGAGCAACCTTTCCTCACAGTACACTGATCTCACAGTCTTCTGTCTGTCTACTAGAAGGATTTGGCTACCTTCCTGGAAAGATGGAATCTTGAACAGAACATGTGGTACTAGGAATCTCACAGTGTGTACCACTTCCCGTTTGAACTGTATATTCTCGCATAGATTACCCTTATATCATTTTAAACTGAATTACATATATTGCATATATGGGACAGTCCATGACCCCAAAGACGGAAAAATGGCAAATAGATCTCAATATATATGCACTGTCCTTGGTTTTCATGACAAATGAAATTCTTTCAAAACAGACTTAAATAAAGTAATTCATACATTGAGAATCTGGCCCAGGTTAAAAGTGCATATTGATTTTGCAGTGCACCCTAGTTTGATGCTCAGAACCCATATCAGTCATCTTCCAACACCCTGAAACTATAGCTTTGGGAGAAGGAATGTCCCACCCTCTGCACCTGCGGAATGTACAGACTGACCCCTCCTAAACACACATGAAAGTAAAAATCTTTTAAAACATTCATGACAATTTTACCCCTTAAGATCTCTTGCTATCATATAATTAAAATTTAGGATTAATTACATGCTTAATAAAATTAAACTATGACCTCATTCTACACACAAGACTGGCTTGTTTTCTCCTGTACATTATTAAAAAAAACTGTGTATATTTATTTTGTTGAATTTATTTTTCTGAATTTTTACTTTCATGAAGCAACAGAACATCCACTGAAAATTTAATCTGAAAACAAAACAAAAAAGAGAAAAGGACAACAAATAAACCATTGGTGAAATTTCTAAGATATTTTATTATTCTTATATTCAACTTGTGATTCTTAATAACACAGCTCAAATTAAACTTCTGTGCTCAAATCCATACCATTCTTATACTGTCCACAGAGCATTCTACTCACTTTACTCTCTGATTAAATTCTCAAGAGTTACCCTAGGAAATTACATTGAGAATATTAGTATTATTTTTTCCTTATTGAAACAAAATTTTACTTTGCAATCTAAGCTGGCCTTTAACTAGTAATTCTCCTGCCTCAGCTCCCATGTTGATTGGATCACAGTTATGCACTTATTAATTTTCATATGATATTTAATAATATTAATTCCTAGAAAAATATCTAAGAAATTGAGTTATAGGAAGTTAATCTTTTAAATAATAGTTTTAATATATATGTATACATGTATATATAAAATTGACTGTATATGTATATATAGTTAACATAGTTATGGTATTGTCTAGAAGCTGTGAAGTATATTTTTTATAAAGCACTACACAGTTTTGAGTAAGCATGTATGAAGAGTTCTACTGAGTTCTAGAAGGTGTAGGCAGATTCTGTGTAGGAGTGTGTCACTTCTCCTCTAGTATCAGCTGTGCAGGGTCCGCCCTTCTTCCTGGGCATCAGGATTCTGAGAGCAGGAGGGGCCAGCAACTGCTGTAAATGGGTTCATCTTAAGCTCCTTAGTGAGGTCCTCCTGATCTTCCCTGGTAACTGTCCTGTTGTCTATGCAAAGTCATGGTGCTGAATCCTAAACACGGATTAGCCCCTCACTTCTGTCTTCTTTAATAGGTAGTAGACTTATTGTAACCACTCTTGATGTTCTTAATGGACCTTAATCATAAACTTAAACTGTGAGCTTTTTCTGAGTACTGCACTGCCCATGTGTTATCATTTTGATAGACTTTCCTGGTAGAGAGAGAGATGGTTCTAAGACTAATATGTGAAAATATTCTGAGAAAATATAGCAAATAGACAGGGGAAGCATGCCTTTAGAAATGAATAGCAATGTGTGCAATTTTGTGCATATTTGAGAGCATGCCTTTTCTCTTCTGAATGTTGGTAGCATCTGAGAGAAACATACACACACACATACATACATACATACAGAGAGAGAGAGAGAGAGAGAGAGAGAGACAGAGACAGAGACAGAGACAGAGACAGACAGACAGACAGAGACAGAGAGACAGGGATACAGAGACAGAGAGAGGGACAGATGGACAGAGAGACAGAGACAACAGAGACATAGATAGAGACTGACAGAGACAGAGAGAGACAGAGAAAGACAGGAACAGAGATACAGAGAGGGATACAGATCGTGTGCTCCGTGGTGAGATGAGGAAACGAGATCCTGCTAAACACACTGTCTGTTGGCAGATTACAGAAACCACAAAATGCTTTTTAAGTCCTTCAAACCAAATTACTTCAACCACTAGATAAGGTTATAATGCATGACATTATTATGCCGCAGGTTTTTCTCCCTCCAAGTTAATATCATTTATTTTTTTATTCTGGCTGGGTAAGTTCCTTTGTTGGTCAGCCACAACATTTCCATTAACTCACCAAAATTCCCCACCTCACCGATCCTGTTCATTTTCTTCCTGCACAAGCAAGATAGATAACATTAGAAGTGTTGTGTGAAACATCAAAACAGATCATTTTCCCACGGCATCTGGCCCTTGGATTGAAAATAACTTTGGCATTATTAATAACGTTTATGTACAGGCAATGAACTCAGGGAGACTTTTAACTTTAACTAGGAGCCGACCGATGTTTTAGTTGGTATATTAGAAATCTTTAAAAGGTTTCAAAAATAGAGAAATATGAGTTCCTTTCGATACTGCCTTGCGCTAACTGGAAAATTTTGTTTTCTGTTATGGCTTTTCAGAAGAATGGCTGCTGAGAGTGTATGGTGTCCTTCTCAGTGCATAGTGGCACATAAATATCATGTGCCTTCCCTCCCCCTCCTGCTCTCCCAGGCCTAACCATCATCCCTATGGCAGCATAGTTACTAATTTTTATTACTTGTGAAGTTGATTGGTCTTCCAGGAAAGAGGGTCAATACATTCATACATAAAGTTAATTGTTTCATAGAAATAAACGAGAGGTTTTCAGAAGCAGTCAGCACTCATCACACACCAGCTATAAAGGTCAATCTTTCATCTGGAGCATCTCCTTAATTCCTGAGAGCAACTCAGAGAGCTCACAAAAGTATTCACATTTGACAGAGTTAGGGGCTTTTCAATGGTGTATGCCCACTCATGGAATCCCAAGACTCATGCAAGAGAGCAGAGGTCGTGCTCTGAAGCCCTTTCCCACCTGACAGCTCCACATGGCCTACATTCTGATACAAATGACTGTAGAAGGGTCTATTCTCATTATGTGGAGTATTCACAAAACCTTTGAATTCACACAGAAGTCTGTTTCCTCTCCCAGAAGACAAAGAGGCACATGGTGTGTGCCAATTAGACCTGTTTGATGACAATAACAACCTAGAGAGCATCCTTCTTCTAGACCCTGGAGTAGTGCGTTCTATAGAATTACTCCCATGGACTGCTAGACCCTGGAGTAGTGCATTCTATAGAATCACTCCCATGGACTGCTAGACCCTGGAGTAGTGCGTTCTATAGAGTCACTCCCATGGACTGCTAGACCCTGGAGTAGTGTGTTCTATAGAATCATTCCCATGGACTGCTAGACCCTGGAGTAGTGCGTTCTATAGAATCACTCCCATGGACTGCTAGACCCTGGAGTAGTGTGTTCTATAGAATCACTCCCATGGACTGCTAGACCCTGGAGTAGTGCGTTCTATAGAGTCACTCCCATGGACTAGACTTTATAGATCCTTCCAGGATCTGTTTTAATGCCTAGTTCTTGGAACTAGGTATACTGCAGGAAACTTTTTTAATCAGGTATGACAATGCTACCTACAATACTGTCTTCTACTGATTTGCCTTCATTAGCAGAGTAAAGGTTCTGAGAAGTTCTGTGATAATTAAGCTTATCTTTGTGTTAACCACTATATTTGAAATGTATTTAAGTATATATCTTTCATTTTACTTGGGACTTGCCAACATCTCCCAGAACACACATTGATGTCCAGACCTTCAATAATAGCTTGAATCCAGAAGCTAAATTTCAATGGTCAGGAGATGCGGAGGGCAATATGTTAACACAGGTTGGCCCTTCTAAACTCAGAGCCTTAATATTATAATACAATTCAGAATTGCATCTTCTAATGTGGTGTTTCCAGGAGTTATGAATGGAGTGCCACCCACACATGTGGCCTCTAATGACAGGGCACATCTATTCAAGCAGAAGCGTATAAGTTAGCTTTTAAAGGGATGGCCTTTCCTACCTTGCTGCTTCCCTTAGGACTAAAGCAAGTGACTGTCCTTCAAATATCTAACCACTTTCTAGATAACATTTAGAGTCTCGTGACAGGATGGAAACCAAAGAGTGATGAAGGTAAGCCTGAGAAACAAATGGAACAAGGATCAGACTGGCAGCATGAGCTGGGATTGGCTTTTCCTGTTGATCTGGTGCTCAGTGAGATTCAGAGAGGTGGAGTGTGAATCTCAATAATCCCGGGGTTTAGAAAATCACAGGTAAGAATATTCTCATATATACATATATACATGTACACCTGCCCCCCCCCATGTGTGTGTTAGTATGTGTATATGTGTGTGTCCACAAAAGTGTGGGTGGGGAGTGTAAAAGACCACAAATAAAGTATTATAACAAATTGAGCCTGAGGTCTGCATACAGCTGTAACCTGGTTTCACTACATGGCTGCTACTCATTGGCTATTTCAGAAAAGTAAGTTAAACTCAAATCACAGAGTTTTCTGAAGGCCTGCGTAAGAGGTTAACTGGTTTTGGATTAGGAAGCATAGTCCTGGAAGGTTCTTGAAAGTGAGATGACATAAAAATCAGTGTGTCTTAGGAAGACACTGTGAGGAATATTCCAAAGGACAAAGGAAACAGAGGGCTCTGTGGTATAGATGAGCATGCCATGCAGTCTGTGAAAATCTTGGGCCTTACAGTAGTAAAACAGAACAGAAATGAAGTTTTAGAAAGACTCTGGTATGGTAGGGGAGACATCTTTTGAACCCAGATGTTCAAACACCTAGAATCAGAGATGGGCTTTGATCAAATACCCAGAATCAGAGATGAGATTAACAAATGTGATTTACATGAGTAGTCCTTTAATTTTGTCACCATGCCGAATGCAGATACTTAATACAAGTAACCTTATTTCAAATAACATACCAAGTTCAATACTTTCTAGAATTCTTTTCACAAATGTTCTGTGGTGGAGTAACTTCCTACTTTTATGTACATTCTATGCTGACACAGCAAGCCCTTTCATCTAGGAAGTAAAATGTCTGATGTCAGCTTCAGTTAACATCTTGCCTTCATAGTGGGTGTCACCAATTTCAGTTTCTTGTTGGCAGTCATTTTCTTCAAGAGGGGTAGAAAGCAAAAAGAAAAGGATAACCTGTTCTTTAGAACCCAAGTGTCTCTCTCTCGTGCTCTGATCCTTCTCTGCCATGGCAGATGCTCTGGGAGTCCCGCCTTCTAGAGACCTTGAGGGAATGACAGGTTTCTAGCAGGATACTGCCCCAGTCCTGCATATCCCCTGACTTCTCCTATGCTGCTAGTTCCCAACCAGCCATGGTGGATGAATTCACATTGTGAGACGCTACACAAGACTTGGCTGTAGACACCTATCCCTTTTTTTCCTTCTGTTTGTATGTCTAAGATGAATTTCTGATCTACAGGTGAGTGGCAAAGGCCCTTAGCGCTGAGACCGCACTCTCCAAGATTCTGTAAACACACTGTACATGAATGCTCAGGTTTACAGAGAAAAACAAAAGGGTTTTGTGCCCTGCTTACCTAGGACTGCTGTACTGTCTGGGCTGTACCTATAACCCTGACTCTTCAGATGTGGGAACTATTAGATGCATGTGGCTAGTGACTATCTTCATTGTATAACCAGGATCTGGGTTTTATCTTTGATTTAGTTAAGATTAATTAACTTAGATTTAAATAAAAAACAAACATGATTTTCTTTTACAAAATGCATATAGTATTTTTCTGTTAAATACATCTTCATTTTATCTAGCAAAATTCATTGGCAGAACAACCTTGTATTCAAGATTTATTATTTGAATAAAAGTGGGCTATAAATGCAAAAATACATACCAGATTTCTAAAAGCTAATGTGAAAAAAATGAAAAACATCTTACTAAAATGTTTTATATTCATTTACTCTTTAAATGATATTTAGGTTTTACTGGATTAAACTAGATCTATTATTAAAATCAAAATAATTTGTTTCTTTAAAACTGGAAAAAGTCAGTTACTGTGTGTGGTTTCCACTATGGAATAGTCTAGCTTTAGGCTTTGCCTAATCTTAGTAGCTCTTTATAAAGCTTGCTAACCTCACCTCTGATACCCAGCTGGGACATGCTATCAGTATTGTTCTGAGGCCCTGGGTGACAGACAGCAGACAGGTAGACATACATAACAGACAGACAGACAGACAGACACACACACACACACACTCACACACACATAAAGGGCAGTGGGGCAGGGGAATAAAAACCAAGAGATCCTCTTCAAACAAATCAGTCTCCTTTAACAAGGCCATTTTAATCTTTGTGAGCTAAATTAAATTGTCACTGTGTTCTCAAAGAAAAGGGTGTTTGCTCTAAGGAGGCTTGTTTAATAGGTGCTATTACCTCAGGAATACTTAGTTTCTGTGCTATTTGTAAAACAATTGGTAGAATTTTTACAGTGTGATATAACAGAATATTCTCAGATATTTCCAGACTAGCCAGGAAATATTCCTATAATAAAGTAGTTATCACACATTAGATAGATTTTGAATATTGGAGTCAACTTTCTCTACAATCCCTAGGGAGGCCAACACTTGCTTTGATACACTTTCTTTTTTACAAACCAGGAAACTGAGTCAGAGAGAAATTGCCTGACTGAAGTCACACAGCTGGTAAGCATAGAAGGCCAAATCAAAACCAGGCTTGCTAGTCTCCATTGTCCATGATCGTTCTGGCACACTATACAATAAATATCTTCACTCCAAGGCATTTTAAACAAAATTTATGGGGAAACTTGTTGAATTTATTGGATTTTGATTCTAAAACTATTTTGAAGAGTAGGTGGTCTTCATCATGCCTTTTGCCTCCTACACTGTGCCTCAGACCACATTCCATTTCTTCCTTGGCTCCAGGCGTAACCACTTTGAAACAGACCTAGGAAAGACCAGAGCTCACCACACTTCCATCAGAAATTATCCCAGGGTGGCTTGTCAGGTCAGCTCCAGGAAGGGAGAGGCAAAGGTTGGCTGAAATCCATCCAACAACTCTAGCATGCTGCCTGTAACTGAGCTAGCCCCAAACCCAACTGCAATCTTAGTCAACCTCATCTACTACCTTTAATCCCACTAGATAGTACTGTTTTCCTTGTAAGTCACTGGTCAAGAATAAAAATGGCAGCTCAAGCATAAAAACAGTACCCAATGGACAAGCGGGATGGAGGTCCTAGACCTGGGAGTTAAAGACCCCAGTGTGGCTTCTATTCTTATTTTCAATCCAGACATAATTTGATCCTCCTGCATTTGACTCTGACTTGCCACCAGTGTGGCTTTTCATGTGAGTTTAAAGATGATGTTTACACATGTGTTAACATTCTTTGCCCTAGACTTTGTGTATCCCTTGCTAAATGAGTGGGCAATAAAATATTTTTCAATGCAGGTAGGCTCTGCACTTGAACCCACTTTAATTCTGGTACTATGTACAGCTGTTTGACATTAAACATTGAAAGAAGAGTTACAGGAACCTTCAGGGTCATTGCAAAATTTGTCATGGTTTAGCAGTCTATATTTATGGCAAGGAATCCTTTGTGTATATAATAAATGCTGACTGTGCCATTGAGTATCACAAGGCAAGATGTACTTTTTAGTGTGTGCACTTTATGTTTCCCATCCTGTCTAATATTTCCTCTAGGTATGCTCATTTTGAAACCCCTCTGAAATAGAAAATGCCATAATGAATTTAAAGTCAAAGCTTTAAGTCAGACTGGTCTGAGTTCAGGTCTGTGATTGTGGTCTACTTTCTTTACTGCACCACCCCTCTGGCAAATTATCTTCAAGAAGCAGGTAACTTCATGTCAGTTATGTTTTGAGGTATAGGAAAGAGAGATCAAATCTTAAGTGATCATTTTTTTTTCAAGAAAATTGAGTGTAAGCATATGAGGAAGCTACAAGATATAGTTCAGATAGAAAACCAATTTCACCTTGAAAGGCCATGAATTCATGGAGTTTTAGGAGAGACCAAAAATTCATCAGCATTATTGGGGTGCAGTTACAGCCCCTGCCTCTTTACTCAACACACAAATTCTCTGGAGTCCTAGTGGCTAGTTAAGGGTTTTTTTGTGCCCTTCTTGGTCATGGCAGGAAAAGATAGGATGCTTCACTGATAATGACACAAGATTTCAGATAGGTTTTCAAAGAAAATATCAGGCGATATAAGCAAGGAAAAGGAATTCTAGATAAGCAAAACTGAAGTGTTTGCCGGACTCCTTACTTGAAGCTATTAAGATGTTCAAATGGGATAACTGACTTAGACACACACAGTGACAAGACCAATCTGCCAACAAAGATAACTTAAAATATATTAGAAAGCTCTCATCCTGTCTATTCTTCCCTAACACTGGACATATTTTCAAAGAGCTTATTCCACAGACGAGTGTGCAAATATATATGAAAAGTTTTAATTTTCAGACAGTGATCTTTGATATAATTTATAACATTTCTAACAGAGCATTTTTACAATTCAATTGCTAGGCGAAAGTATCTGAAAAACAGAATGAGAAATAATTATGTTCCACACAGTTAGCATGCAATTATTTAATTCAAAAATCTGCCTTTGCTATTTCAAACATAAGCCAACAATAAATCTCACACCATCTATTTTAGTTATGGTAAATCATAGTCATATGTGGTCATGATTATGTCTAATTGTGGGATAACAGATTTAATTTTAGAGCATGAATGAAATATATTCTTGATTTTATCCATAATTATCTGTGAATACTAGGGGAAGAGTTAGAACCTATGGGATAATTAATTCCCTTACAGGGAGAATGATAAGAAACCTTTAAACGAAGGATTCTGATTTGTAATGAAGTTTTAAAAGCAGCTTTCTCCATATTTGGAATGCACCAGCTGCTTCCAATTAGAAAGACTGTAGACACTTCTGACATGAGTCAATTGACGACAATGACAATGATGTGTGTATGTGAGTAATTATCTGAGTTGTGTGTCAATAGAAAATCTAGTCTATTTTCCCAAGCCATTAACTGATAGAGGGATTCGTTCTCTGATAAACTTATTCCACAGGAAGACTTCCAATTTATACTGAAAACCATGATCTTTTAAATAATAGAAAGAGAGATTCTATCACGTGGTTTGTTTGAAATGGCTTTGGAGGAGACTATAATTCTAAACTTTCCTCTTTCAGTCCACAATCGACATGTCTTCATTAAAAGTGAACAATTGACAATGCCAATGCGAGTTTCAAACTGATAAGATGAATCTTGGGGTTTTCTTTCTCTCAAAGATTTTTTTACTGAATACAAACTATTTATACACCATAAAAGATAGGAATCTGCTTCCATAGTGTATCTGAGCTCAGAGAGAGTCCCACTGCTGATGGGATTTCAAAAGAAGGTAGAGTAGATGCCAAAGCTCTAGGGAGTTCTGTTAGTAAACATGAGGAAGCTGAATACCCTCATGTTCTGTAGTCACACCTTACATGGTACCCAGTAGGTCCTCAAGTCAATCTGAACTACCACCCCTTCCATTCTGTGACTAGCTTACTGTGAACACAGTGCATGTGAGCCACCATGAGAGGAACACATATACAAGTGGCATACCAGTTTGGGGATCGAAACAGAAGTCTGATGAGAGCCATCATTCATTCATTCATTCCCTCCCTTCTTTATTTCTTGTTTAAATTTTATTTTGATTTTATTGTAAGTTGGTGTGAGGTTCCTATAATCGGGAGAAACAGATGTACCCTTTATTGGTTTCTTCCTTCTAAACCTATAGAACAATAAACTAGTAGGGTATTTTCATTAAAGAGACGGAATATTTCCATTTCTAATAGCCTATGGTTCATTTATTAAGTTTGAGTTAAGATTTATATAAAATGACTTTTGCTAATGTACATCAATTTATTGAAGACCCTGTGCTGCTTCTACTTAGTCGAAGTAAAAGATACGAAAGTAGTATGCTTTTCATCTCTCCTTCCTTCTGTGTAAACATTCCCTCTGTTCATTGTGTTACCAATCCTTAACTATCTTCATCAAGTGTGGTGGTTTGAGAATGCTTGGCCCAGGAGGAAGTGACACCATTAGGAGGTGTGGCCTTGTTGGAAGAAGTGTATCATGGTGGGGATGGGCAATGAGACCCTTTTGCTAACCACGTGGGAGCCAGACTGCTAGCAGCCTTCAGATGAAGATGGAGAACTCTCAGCTCCTCCTGCACCATTGCCTGCCTGGATGCTGCCCTGCTCCCACCTTGATGATAATGGTGGGATAATGAACCCTTGAACATGTAAAACCAGCCCCAATTAAATGTTGTCCTTTATAAAAATTGCCTTGGTCACGGTGTCTGTTCACAGCAGTAGAACCTTAACTAAGACACCAAGCCTACTTTTATCTTTCTATAATTTAGTTTCAGTAGCTTTATGCTGAGATTGGGTGCTTAGTATCACTGTGCACTCTTGATTAATCTTGCTTATGCTTTCAGAAGAACTAAACTGGCATTTCAGTGGTCAAGTTGCATAGTTTCATGATTGCCACATTAATTGATGAATAATAGAGAAATTGAAATAAATAAAATATTTTTTTCCTCTGTTGTACAATATATTTAGGATCAGCAGCCTGGTTCATAAGAATTTAATTGTGTTCTCTGTTCCTAGAATCCTGGCAATTAGAAATTAAAACCATGAGTGACATTGCAGTTAGCAAAACTTTTGATGAGAGCAGTAAGTTGTGCAATCAAACTCTGCTCACTTGCTTACTTGCTTGCTTCTTTCTTTCCTTCCTCCTTTCCTTCCTCCCTCCCTCCCTCCCCCTATCCCTTTCTTTCTCTCTCTCTTTCCTTCCTTCCTTCCTTTCTTTCTTTCTTTCTTTCTTTCTTTCTTTCTTTCTTTCTTTCTTTCTTTTCCTTTCATTTCTTTCTTCCTTCCTTTATATTATTCTTTTTCTCTCTTTATCTCCAGCTTTCATTCTCCTAAATAAATAAATAAATAAATAAATAAATAACATGAGAATAAAACATCAAGCAAAATAGATAAACTTAGGCTAATGAAAGAAAAAGAAGATAGACATATACAAGTAAAACAACAAAGGACTGGAATAAGTACTGTATTTTACATGGTTTTATTGTTGCATACATGGAAATATTTCTCAGTTGGGGGCATATATTATACAAGAATTACAAAGTGGATCATTAGAGTGATGTTGATTGAATCCAGTGAAACTCTTTTAAAGTTTTGTCTGATAGTAACTCAATGTACTAACATGTAGGGCACCAGGATCCTCAGTTTTACAATTTCTCATTTTCAGGAATTTAGAATTTATCTAGAGAGATCATGTTCAAATAGGTACTTATTATTTAAGCATCACATTAGATTCTGAGTATAAATAATGGTAAAATTAGAATTATTCACTAATGAGGAAAAGTATCTTCCTTTTGAAGTGATCAATGAAAGCAGTATTACGCAACATCGGAAGGATGTGCATCTCAGCAAACTTAAAAGAGGAGGGAGGATTTCAAGGATGCAGAGGCTACAGAGGAGGCAAAACACAGTGCTGGGGAAGAGAAGCTCTGTGTGATGAGGTCAGGAAGAAAGAGAGAATAATGACCAGCCATGAGAGTTAAAAGGAGGGACTGAAATACTCAAGGACAGAGATAAGGAAGGCTCATGGGAAGCCTTATTTCTTCTTGACCCCGCCAAAGGAAGACAGCAAAAATACAAGCTTTAAAGAGGAGAAGGCAGTGCTCTGTTCCTTATACTGTTGATGCGTATGTGTGTGTGCATGCACGTGCATGTGCATGTGTAGGTGTGTGTGTTTTTTTAATTTATTCTTTTTAATCAAAAATAGATTTTTCACCCAGTACATTTTGACCAGAATTTCTTCTCCCTCATCTCCTTCCAGATCCCTGTATCTCCCATGCCTTCTTTCTGTCTCCCTTTAGAAAAAAAAACTGGAGACAAATTAAAACAAAAACAAAAACAAATAAGAAACAAACCATAAGAGAACAAACCAATGACAGAAATCTAATTTTTCCTTTGTGAGTGACTGTCAGTTGGAGATAGCTTCTTCATTAGGTACTCATGTCTATTTCTCCATGTGTACTTGCTTTCCAAAATCTTAGCTAGAAAATAAATAAAATTTAATGTTTTCATAAGACAATTTGTTTCCCAAACACCTTATTTACATTGGATGCCAGCATGACCAGGAATAATTTATTGTTAATTTATTTTCTCCTTGAATTTAGATGCTTTCTTCAAGTGTCTGTTGGTGCAGTTTCTCTCGTCTTTCCCTTCATTCTCCCCACACAGCCTGGCCTCTGCTAATGAAGTAGAGACAATCAGTATTTCAAATAATTTTTATTTAAAGGTTTTTTTTTTAAAACAGATATCCCTATACTCATAGTGGAGCTACAACCTGGTAAGTCCACTGTTAACTGAGACTAACAGAGCAGAAAATGTTCCTGAGCAACAGAGCTTAACTGCACAGTGCCATGGAGAACCTGCTCTTGCCTTGAGGGAGTCATATAGTGGATGCAGTGTGGCTACTTACTCCTGATGCCCAGCCCTAGGAGATTCTGTGCGACTACATTGGGCAATTGGTGCCAGGAAACATCACCCTTCCAAGTATGCTATCTTCCCAATGTGCCACAGGGCCATGGGTGCTTGGTAACCCTGTAAAATGGAATGATGGCAAGTCAGATCAGCCTAAGTCAGAATTATCACAGGTGCCAAGTGGATGAAATCAGGAGGACGTTCTTTTTTCTAAGTCGGGCTGCAGGGCCAGTGTTGGTGTCCTCGTATCTGTCCTTACATCTTGCTCATGTCACATGCCCTTTTTTAAGTGGCTGACAATAATAATTCTCGCTTGCTAATGCTGTTGGAAGGATAAGAGGAGATCTGTGTGTTTCTTTTTTTTTTTAAAGATTTATTTATTATTATATGTGAGTACACTGTAGCTGTCTTCAGACACACCAGAAGAGGGTGTCAGATCTCATTATGCATGGTTGTGAGCCTCCATGTGGTTGCTGGGATTTGAACTCACGACCTTCTGAAGAGCAGTCAGTGCTCTTAACCACTGAGCCATCTCACCTGCCCCGATCTATGCATTTCTGATGAACAAGCAGTTGTATATTTAAGTTGAAATTATGACACTAATTCAGTATTAACAGGCTTCAGAATGTGTTGAGTTTCAAATAGCATTTTGTCAGTAAAACAAAACATAAAGACAGACATATCTAATTCTGCAGAAACTGTCTTCCTTAAACAAAAGTTTCCCTTCTGACCTTGTATAGCATCCTTGAGAGAAGCTTCCCATATTAGAGATTGGTGGATCAATAGTTATAATCCACCCTCCAAAATGGAATTTCTATGACTGGGTTTATGGATGAGTAATTTAAGTCATGTGATAGTAAACCATGGCGCAGGACCATTACGATGAATTTGTTCTTGATGGATCGATGGAACTTTTGACAGAAGTCTTATGAGGCTAAATGTCAAGGTCGAACAAACAAACACCTGGTGCTGTGATATACGAGAGGAGACAGAAGTTGGATCTGTGCGGGGGTGCAGTGAGTTGGAGTAAGTCAGTAGTGAGGCTGACATCTGCAGGTGTGTTGCACACTTAGACAGTGATCCCAAGCACGTGCAGGCCCTCATGGTTTTGGCCTCAGTCAGCATTGCTGTCCAGCCATGATGTGGGGCTCCTTTTAGGATGAGTTGTGAGTGTGTAATTTACCATGGAGTGGCCTATTTATGGTACACTGGAGGATACCTTGCTGTTTTTCCCCCTACAGCTATTAAATCTTAGCGGCAGTTAGAATCCAGGTTGCAGAATGACTCCCTGCAAGCTGACAGGGTGCTTCCTATACTCTTCCTGTCTGAAAAAGAAGCGAGGTTAGCTAGACTGATTAGAATGCAGGGAACGAAAAGAATGCACATTTTGAATGAGATGAGCCTGCTTTCCAATGCTGGTTCCTTGTTGAAACTTTGCAAGTGGATATTTTAGTTTTTACTTGGCAAACCTAGTAATATCTACCTTGCTCAGCCACTTTGAGTAGTATTAAATGAAATAGTAGATGGAAATGTATAATATATGCCTACATCTAGTACATGGTTACATTCTATCGTCCTCAAATGCTATATCTCTTCTCAATTCATGCATGGAGATGTCACCAGCAGCAAAATTAGTTATATAAATTCTAAACTATGAAAGACTGGTGGTAATTTACATCATACAACAGCTTCACATCAATCAGAAAGTACAGAAAAAAAGAGACTACTGTTGTAAGAAATTTGCATTTATACTGTAATTTTAATAATTACACTAAGTTGGGCAGTGGTGGTGCACTCCTTTAATCCCAGCACTTGGGAGGCTAAGGCAGGCAGATTTCTGAGTTTGAGGCCAGCCTGGTGTACAGAGTGAGCTCCAGGACAGCCAGGGTCACACAGAGAAACCCTGTCTCGAAAAACAAAAAACAAAACAAAACAAAACAAAACAAAACAAAAACCTTCTTTTGCCAGGCTGTGGTGGTGCACGTCTTTAATCCCAGCACTTGGGAAGCAGAAGCAGAGGCAGGCAGATTTCTGAGTTCGAGGCCAGCCTGGTCTACAGAGTGAGTCCAGGTCAGCCAGGACTACACAGAGAAACCCTGTCTTGAAAAATCAAAAAAAAAAAAAAAAATTACACTAATAGGAATCCTAGCTGGTGAATATCATTACAAGCATTTTGTAGAAATATAGCATAATAATAAGGGGAGTAGAAAGTATTAGTTTATTAGTACTTGCTTTATAACCACTGATTAATCAGAATGCTTGCCCTGTGCAGATTAAGAGCTGTCTTAGAGTTCTTATACTTTACGGGAAGTTGCTTTGAACTTTAAAGGCAGTCTAGTAACATTGGCTTCATGTGTACTGAGAGTAGGACCAGAGGAACAGGCTCAGGGTAGAGTGTGAGGGGGAATTTCCTGGCAAGGACCGTTGCTAAGCCCAATCCTTTCCAAAAAAAAGAAATGCGGTCATATTCATTCTCTTCCTCCCTCCCTTTCTCCTTCCCTCCCTCTGTGCCTCCCTCCCTCCCTCCATCCTTCCCTCCCTCTCCTCCTCTTCCTCCTTCTTCATCCTCTCTCTTTCTCTCTCTCCTCTCTCTCTCCCTCCCTCCCCTCTCCCTCTCTCTCTCTCCTCTCTCTCTCTCTCTCTCTCTCTCTCTCTCTCTCTCTAGTTGAGGTTTCCTTGCTAATCCTAGAAAGATAATAGCATTCTGTGCATGCTTCTCCTTTTATCAAAGCACTCACCGATACTTGGTAGTAAAGATTTGTTTAGGTAATAAACCAAAGCAGGAGATTTCCTTTGTAACTCATGCATAACTTTGGAAATTATGTTCCTGTGAATTGGTCCAGTTTGTGTGAAGCTGAAGCTGTGGGTGGGGAGGAAAGGAAATGGATGAAGGAAGCAGAGGGGGAAAAGGCACTTCTTAGTTTCAAATGTGAAAAATCAGTTGTGAGTGGGCCTCGAAACAGTAAAATTTTACTTCAATGACTTTTCCTACCAAAGGTGCTTTAGAGAGCAGTGATTATAGTCTCTATGTTTACTTACCTGGGGTAATTAACTAACCAGTTTTAGAGATAAGTGGGTAACCCATACCCACACACTAAGAGGAGCAAAGAATATTATTTTCAGACAAAAAGAATGAAAAGAATGGATCTGAGGATGCTACAAAAATAGATGGAATACAGCAGAAATAATCAGTAATAGCAACATTCACATTCTGCCCTGAGGAGAATGGTGTGCTTAAGGCATTGTTTTTCAGAGCTAGGAACTTCATGTGGTCTGGCCTGTATTACAAGTAGTGGTGTAGACATCACTGATGTGTGATCTCAGAGGTGCACATTCATCTGTTCTATTACATCAGTGCACCATTTATCCTATTGTCTTTTATCCTTCCAGTACTAGCAGGGGAAAGATATAAGATGCTTAATAATTCATCTTGAAATACATTGAGTGAAATTAGGTAGCTCACATGCCTTTGATAAAACATGTACGATGAAGAATATAACAATTCTTTTTGAAGAGAGGTAAGTGTGTAATACAATGACATACACTTGCGAAGGAATCGCTCAGTATTATTAAGAAAGTTGGTGCCTTGAGATGGTTCAAAAGTTAAGAGTTCTGGCTATTATTTCAGAGTACCCAGGTTCAATTCCCAGCACCTACATGACAGTTCCAGGGTATCCAATACCCTCACACAGACATACATGCAAGCAAAACACTAACAACGAAAAAATAAAAATAAGTAAATTATGTTTAAAGTTTCAGTGTCCGAGGTTATCTTGAAAGTGGATCCTAAATATTTCATCCTCTGTATATTTTCCCAGACAGAACATTAAGCAGGAAAACATTTCTGCACTACCACAAAAATCAGCCCTGGAAACAATTTTAAGACAGGCACCAAATAAATGTTTACATCAGTACACCAAAACAAAGCCAAACAAAATCTCATTTATTATTTTTGAAAAGTTCAAAACATAGCATTAGCACTCAGCTGATTCCCTTTTCTGTTTCTAGACAATTGCATTGACATGTAAAATTTTTACTTCTGGTCCTTCTCAAAGATGTGTTCACTTGCATTTCATAGCAAGATTTCAGAAGAAACAGAAGAAACTGAGTGAACGGTGGCTCCTGCTTTCTCTCTCGTTAGGAACAAGAAAACCATCTGAGGTATGGACCTTGAATTTAGAACTGCCTTGCCTCGAGGATTGTTGGAGTAACTACTGGAATTTTTCCAGCTCCACAAGTTGAATCAAATGAAGCATTTGTATCCACTAGGAGGAGTTCACATGCTAGGACACTGAAGAAGTAGAAAGATTTGATTTCAATCAAAACCCCTGAGCACAACTTGGGTCAATCATTTGAGAGGCTCTCTGTAACAGCAAAGCAGTTACCTTGGGGATCTACTGATACCCATGCAATGGTCAAGGGAACACAGGATCACAGGACCATCAGAATAAAGTTGTGGTTGTGGATCTGTTCTATGCCAAGTAGGGAAGGTCACTACTGACACATCATCCAGTCAGAGTAAAATAATTATGGCAAAACTAGATTGCCATTACTCACTTCTAGACAGATTGTACTTCACACACACACACACACACACACACACACACACACACACACACACACTTATAAAAAGTATGTTGCCTTTATACCGAGACAATCACATATAGTTGCTAGAAAATGTCTCAGTTTTTTTTTTTACATTAATGAATTAATTTGATCCTCACAGTAGCCTTGTAAAGTAGATGGCCAGTGTCCTTTTTTCAGTAGAAAACCAAAGTCCACATCACACATCTTCTAAGTGGTAGGACTGGGAGTGAAACCAAGGCTCTCTGGTTTGAGTATTTGACTTAAGATCAAGATGCCTGGTCAAACAATGGTGACGGAGCTGAGTGTGGTAGTACATGCTTGTAATGCTACTACTTGGATGACTGAGGCAGGAACATAGAGATTTACATGTCAGTCTAAACTGGATAGTAAAATCCTATCTTAAAAAGCCAGTAGTTGGAGTTTCATAAAGGTCTGTTTGACTCACACAAAGTCCTTAAACCGACAGGAAGACTCTGTTCTTTGTTCTGCACCACCTCACATGGTCCTCCAGGTTTTCAGCTTCTGAAGAAAGAGTCTAATATTTGAACTGAGAAAGAGAAAGGGGGAATGGAGGGAGGGAGAGAGAGAGAGAGAGAAAGAGAGAGAGAGAGAGAGAGAGAGAGAG
>NW_022196898.1:79568049-79582799 GCF_008632895.1 Mastomys coucha
AGAGAGAGAGAGAGAGAGAGAGAGAGAGAGAGAGAGAGAGAGAGAGACTACAATCATGAGGGAGAAAGAATGTGACCAATTGTAAATCCCGGGGTCTTTCTGTGCACTTGAGGATTTTGCGTTTTCCTTTTGGCTGCTCTCTTCCTCTCTTATATGACTAATTCCACAATGATTTTTCTCCCTACTGCTGAAATCTGAGAGTGAAATCATATCTGAAACAATCACTCAGAGTGAGTATCAAAACTTTCAAAGCTTCTGTGCTCAGAAAACAAAAGAAGCATGGGAGCATGAGAGCCTATGAAGGGGGAAAATACTGACCTCTTATTTTTATACTTATCTAGTGGTCTGATCTCCCCTATGTAAACATGACCTATGGCTTGAATAACTTCAGAAGAAAATATTTCATGTAATTCTGAAGTGGAAGTTGAACTGATCTTTTGGGTGAAGAACTGAGGGGGTGACAAGTGATAGAGCTAGCAAGATGAGGACGCCGGGAAGCCCTGGAATGATTGTTTTAGACAGTGAGTTGAAACCCTAGAAAACAAGTTACAGATCAAGAGAGCTGGTACTCCCTTCAAGAAGCCATGTGAGATGGGGAAACCACTAGAGTCCCAAGCTACAGCCTGAAATTTGAGCAAAAGCAGAATATGCAGGCATCCCAGATTTGATTCTGAGTGGAGATCATAAAACTGCTTAGTTGAGGCAACTGACTCTTAAATTAAAAAGGAAGGAGGAAACATAAATCAGCTGCATTTTCCAGGAACCACACACTTAATTCCAGAAAGAAACTGGGACTTCCTTAGGTCAAACTTGAAGAGGTCTCCCTGAATATTTTTGTTTGAATCTGGGCATTTCTCAAAGTTGAGCAGTATTGCTTCTGTGAAATTTACACGGGGCATGCAGGGAGGAAGAACAGGGCCATAGGCTTGAAGCACTGTTCTTTTTCTTGATCTTTTTGTGGGGAGTCGGGGATAGTGACCTCCTTCATCCTACGGGAAAGGTCCTCTGCTCTTCAATTCTTAGCAAGCACAGAAATTCACACAGAATTCCACAAGGAAAATGAAGACTCAGTTACTTCCAGGCATTTTATGTGCCAATACAACCTCTACTATCTATCAGATCCACTTTCCCAGCAACTTAAGGAAAGTAAACAGCATCTGTGATCATTTTAAGGGTGCATGAATCAAGGTCTCATTATTTTGACTCTTTAAAAAAATTCTTATCACAAACTGCAGTGAAGAGAGAAGAGACATCTCTTTGTGTGTATGATGTACATGTGTTCCTGCATGTGTACAGCATAGTCTGCTGGAGACGATCAGACTGTGCCACCTCAATTATTTTGTGTTTAACATCCCAAGCATAAATGGACAGTAGCAACTTACATAAATTTACCTGGGGAGTTCTGTAAAAGGTCTGTGCACCCAGGGCAGAGGCTGAGCTGAATTTGTTTAAGACCTCTTCAGATCTTAGGTCCCGTCTTCATCTTCTACTTAGAGAAGGTCTGTTGCACTTTTCTCTCCCTCCCTCCCTCCTGCCAGCCCTCCCTCCATCCCTATTATTTTCCTCCTTTCTTTCTTTCCTTGTTTCCCACTCCCCTTTGACAGATATTTACCAATCATTGTGTTCAGCATCATGTGCCAGGTACCAAGTTTAACAAAACTCCAAATGAAGAAGACAGACCCAGGACCTAGGATCATGTGATCATCCTCTTTAACAATCCTTTTGTAACTCCAAGTTGCCACCTGAGAAAGACTAATGTCTGGATGATAGTAACTGAGTAAGCCACTACAGAGTGTCTGCACCTTGATCACCTCCCCCGAATCACTTTGATGGGTTTTTTTTGGGGGGGAGGGGAGTCAGTCATGAGGATGTCATACATGCCCTTTCCACTTCCTTCAGTTGTTCTTCAGCCTGTTTGTTCTTCGGCCAGTCAACTGCTAGGCAGCCTTCAGATCTTGGCTTAAGTTTCACTTAAGTTTTCTTCTCTCTGACTCTACCCAAGGCTGATCCTTTTGCTCTGTGCAGGTTCAGCACTGGGACAGATTTACCCAGAGCACTTATCTAAGTGTATCACATTGTCCTTGGCAGTTTAGGCTTCACGATAATGATTGCCTTAGGAGCAAAAATGCTTGTTCCCTATTGTGTAGCTCATAGCTAACCCCAGTCAGTTGACTAGTGAATCAGCACATAACTCTTGGATGCTTGGTTGTCATTAGCTCCTTTTTTTTTCTGGTCAGTAATTATGGAGCTTTAAATAAATCAGCTCTTCCTTTGCACTGAAACCTTAAAAACAACAACCAAAAAATTTATGCTTCTGTAATACACAGATGATAACAATGAAGATAATTCTCTGAAGGCAGCTCCTTCTGCTTGTACTGTGTTATAAACCAGAGACCTGTGGCTGCATAGCCTGGTAGGCTTGCGCCCGCCTTCAGAGAATGATGATTTCCAGGCTCCTCACTATGATGCACGTTGTTTAAAGAAAGAAAGAAAAAACCCAGAGGCTTACAATCTGCTCTCTCAAACATGACTGTTTGCAAACAATGGGCAAGACATCCGTGCACTTCCTAACAGATGAGATTTAAATAAAAAACACAAGTATGTTTTTGGAAAAATTACAGTTAAAATTAGAGGATGGAGGGAGGGTTTGTACTAAGGAGTAAACACTCAGGATCAAGTTGCATCACAAACATCAGCCATGCTTGAGATTAGAGTCCATAGTGGATTCTAAAGAGGCCTCAGCCTATCAGGCTTATTCTTGCAGAAGTTTCACTCTGTGGAAAGTCCAAGAACAGATCAAAGGATTGCCTGTTTTTCTCTAAATAACTGAGTCTGATTCTGAAGTGACACACATGTGTCTGCCCTTCAATGAAGCCAACCTTTTGCTAGAAGCCCTGTCCTGGCAACTACTGGGTCACTCTCTAGTAATCTCAATCACCTAGTGTGTGCAAATTAATTGCCCAGGATTTAGTGTGGAAATTCAAATCTAATTTCATTTGAAATTATGAACTTGAAATACTTTAAATATTCCTAAATTAATTTTTCATCTTACATTACTACATACACTTTGATTTCACTGTACACCAAAACAACCAAAGCAATTTTTGTCTCAAAAAAAACTGAAAAATTCCACAAAAGATTAAAATAATTGACAAGGGGGTCTATATGTACTCAATTTTTCTTTTGGTGGAGTGCCACAATTTCTCCTGCATTTTAATTGAGAAAACTTGTGTTGCAGCGGCTCTTCTTCTCTTTCCTTTAAAGAAAATACACTATTTTTTCATACAATCTATTTTGTCTATGACTTTCCCTCCCCTGTACCTCCAAACAAGCATGTATATAACAATAATAGATACAATAAAGTAAAAACAAACTGGAATGTGACAAAACAACGGAGCAAGAAAGAGTCAAAGTAAGAATAGATGAAATTCATATAGAGCCAAAGATACATATATTTGCTCACACAAAAATCCCATAAAAACCTCAAACCAGAAGCTATAATATAATGCAAAGTAAGATTAAAGAAAAAAGAAAAGCCCCGAGTTACCATTATGAACAAAAGAACTTCCAGTCAGTTGAGTTTGTTTTCACTTGGCTATCTACTGATGAACATATAGCCCACTCTTAAGAGTAGTTTGTTTTCCTAGTGAGACTCCCTTGGACCAAACTAATTTTTCACTTGCAAGTGGCTTTCATATGGGTTTCCTGGTTAGCGACAGGAGCACCTGTCTACTTTTTTCAGTTCTAAGATCCCATCTGGGGCAGAACATACAGGCCCTGAGCATGCTGCCTCAGTCGCTGTGAGTTTATATGTATGCCAGTCCTGTTGTGTCTATAATGCCTTGATTCCTTGCTGCCCTCCATCCTTTGTGGCTTTAACAATCTTTCTGCCTCCACCTCTGCAGTGGTCCCTGAGCCCTGAGGGGAGGCATTTCATGGAAACATTAGAACAGAATTTCCCATGATCTCTCACTCTCTGCACACCTGTCTTCAGTTCTCTCTATTGGTTCCCATCTGCTGCAGAGGGTAGCCAAAATGAACATGTCACATTCTGTCAAAGTCAAAGGCTCAGGCGGGATCAAGAATTGGTCTGAGGTTTGTTGTGCTCAGTTGAGACCTGAGGGTCATCTGTAGGTTTGTTTTCTTGCCTGTGCCCCTACAATAATAACAATAGCAAGAGCTGGCACCACACTTCTTAAAGACCATTGTTTAAACCGATTGGTTCACATCTATTTCATCTTCTCACTCTCCAAGAAGCTCCACTGACTAAGACTTTGGGATGCGCAGATGGTTGGAGTAACCAGTTCAAAGCCACACAGTTCTGTAAGAGGTAGAGACAAGAAGAAGGCAGTAGTGTGTGCTCTTGCCCCTGAATAGCTGATAGCTGGCTTCTTTGATTTGTCTGATTGATGCAGCCTGTTATACACCTGAAAGAATCATGTGAACATAATTTTAGTAGAAAAACCATATGAAGCATATTTTGAATATCAATGAATTTACATGAGGTGGTTATGATTGTCTGCCTTACCGATGCATGACTGTAACTGAATTGTTAATGTCAGTAGCACCAGAAAGGGAAAATCCACAACCCCCCTGTGCTTGCAAAAGAATTCCGGGACGCTTAACGATTGCCAGATTTTTTTTTTTTTGAAGAGTCTGTTCATAGCTACAAATACTAGCATTTGAAATTATTTATAAAGCTAAAACATTTTAAAATTTATTGTCAGAAGGTTATTCAACTCTTATGGAGCTCTAGTACCATTTTGTTGTGAAAATGTCAAGGTTTTAGAAGTTTTAATAAGATTAAAAATTAACATGGTGCTAAGACATGGTTACTATAATTAAATATTAAATGTTGTTCAGCTCCGAAAAATTTTACAAAATACACAACCCACAAAATGTACCAACTTTTCAACAGAGTCAGACGTTTTTTTTTTCTGAAAGATTTAATGAGTGAAGAATTGCTATTTTATAGCACGCAGAAAACTGATGATTCTTAACTTTCTAGAAAAAAGGAGAAGTTCAAGATATCAAGAGCATTTCTTTGTCATGTCAAACCCAAATTTTAATCTATTATTGATACATCAGCAACCTTTACCATAATAGATTTCAAAGAAATAGAGTAATTTTAAGAAATGAATTCTTTTATTTTTGCTAATGTTTGTTCTTACACTTTGAAAGACAAAGTCATCCATAACCTACAAGAGACCACAGAGATGTTTTAGTTAGCAAAATGCCACTTTTGCCAGCATGAGGACCTGCATTTGAATCCTCAGGACCCACATAAAATTCAAAGTTTGGAAATTTGTGTCTATAACCACAGTACTGGGGAAGTAGAGACAGTTGACCCATGGAGCTCACTGGGCAGCCAGTACAGCTATAAACAGTAAGCTCTAGTATCAGTGAGATTCTTCTTTTATAAGAAATAAGATTTAAACAGACACTACCCTGTAGACATGTGTACTTACAGTAAATAATGGACATACATAGTAAATAATAGAAATACATGTCATAAAACTGTTCTCAGCCAGAACAGGCCTGTCACGATATGATGAAGAGGCCAGTGAGAAAGGACATGAAGAAAGCCAGCCCACTTCATTGTTCTTTTACAGTTTAATTACTTACTGTTGTTAGAGAGTGAATTAGTAGGAAAGGGGAATTTAATTAATTACAATAATTTCCTCTAATTATAAATTGTGACTACCACAAAGGCAAGTTTACTCCTTTCGCAACACCATGGCTGTGATGGGAAAGGCCTTGAAATGCCAGGCACTGTCTCAGAGTTTGCTGAACACTGATTTAGGGAGACTTGAACCACAGTTCAGAATGAAGTAAGTTCTGATGCATATCCAGACATGCGAGTGTTTCTTTCTTTTGTTGATTTCAGTTTTTGCCTTCTCATTAGGATGCCAGTGACGTTAGGAAGCTAATGCTTGTGCAGCAAATTCAAACAGGGGAGCTTAAAAACCTTCTGCAGACAGCGCTGACTAGGGCAACAGAGCACCTATCCATACACTTTCCCTGTAGGCAAGGAGTCCACAGGTTTCACACAGGGGAAAAAGATATCCGGAGAGTTAAGTCATAAACAAGAAAGAAATGAAACAAAACAGCTTTTGCCATTCCTAACTTTTTTCAATACCATTTTATTTTGAAAACTTCTATAGTTAGAGATTTAGTTGTGTGTTGAACTTTTGCCCTATTCATTATCAAGCACAGTCCACATGAAAAATAAAAATAAAATGTTTGAAATCTCCATTAAAGTCTAATCACTGGGTCCAGACGTAGTTACTTGTGGGAATTTGCAAAACCAAGAGTCTAAGTCCTGCTTTATCTCTGTAGCCTCTTAAGAAACACAAAATAAATAAATGCATGGAAAGCACCAAGTTTATTTCTGAGATAAATGAAAAGATTTACATGAAAGGGAAAGGACTGACTTCCTTGCACTGAGCACAGCGCCAACTGTGTTGATGGGAAATAGACCAGCTTTCTAAAGTCTCTAAGAAGGATCAATCTGAGCATAAACTTATGTGAGACAACCAGACTCTCATAAAAGTAGCTTAATAAGAGGGATTTTTGTGATGTGGAGACTTGGGATATTTCATTCCCAATCCACTAGGGAAACCATTTTATATGTCTAAAATATTTTACCATACAGGCGATAAAATCTGAGACATCTTGTGATTTCAAAGAGTCGGATACTGCAGCTAAACTCATGTTTTATTTCAGTTTTCCAAAGTGCTGTCTTCTTGGGAGCGTCTAATATTAATACATTTCAAGAATGTTTCTTTTCATGTCTAATGCCATTTTGTCTCTTAGGGGCTTTTTTTTTCTCTTTTAATTCTGTGAAGTATGAGTTACAGGTGTGCTTATGCTGTATGCACATGCAAAAGCCAAAGGTACTTATTAGTATCTTCCTCTCTTACTATCTAACTTTCTGAGACATGGTCTCACTGATTCTAGAGATTGTTGTTTGTAGCTATACTGGCTGCCCAGTGAGCTCCATGGGTCAACTGTCTCTGCTTCCCTAGTACTGTGGTTATAGACACAAATTTCCAAGCTTTGAATTTTATATAGGTCCTGAGGATTCAATTGCAGGTCCTCATGCTTGCAAAAATGGCATTTTGCTAGCTGAAACATCTCTGTGGTCTCTCATAGGTTCTGGGTGATTTTGTCTCTCACCATGTTTTATTTTAAGTATAAGAACAAACACTAGCAAAATAGAGTCTATTAGGAATTTAAATAATTGGTTGAACTGGATACCAAATATTAGAAGCAGCTGTGTGCAGGTGCGTAAGTTTTGACCTCCATTGTGAAGATCTTACTGATTATATCATTTGAAAATCTTGCTAGGCATATATTCATGCATTTAGAGTTCATGGTGCCTGACACATATTCAGTGTGGTAGGATTATTATATGGTATTTAGGAATAGAAATTACCCATCATGTTATAATCAGCTTCTTAAATACAGGTTTAAGTTCCATAGATGTTGGTGGGATGTGTAGTTTATAAGAATATTCTTATAAACCACAGGATTACAACTACTTTTGATTGATATTTCTAGAAAAGGATCTGGTTGTGCTTATATTTGAGTTTCAAACAGTCAATATTTTGCTAATAAAGCTTCAATAACAAAACAGTGCACTTCAAGTCTCTGTGGCATAGCCTTTCTGTTAGTTGTATACATAATGTACCTTTTAATGCTCATTATGATGTTAATAATATTTTCTTTTTGGTTTTTCAAGACAGGGTTTCTCTGTGTAGCCCTGGCTGTCATAGAACTCAATCTGTAGACCAGGCTGGCCTTGAACTCTGAAATCTGCCTGCCTCTGCCTCCTAAATGCTGGGATGTTGCACAAATGTTTTTAAAGCAGATATTTCTGAATTAATTGTCTTTCATTTCATTGTCAGCTAAATTTTCTGAACATTTTTAAAATGCTAGTAATAAATATGGAGTATAGTCTCTAACTTCAAGTCAAATTATCTCTTGAATTCAATAATAGTGTGCTTGCCAGACAGTGGTGGCGCATGCCTTTAATCCCAGCACTTGGGAGGCAAAGGCAGGCAGATTTCTGAGTTTAAGGCTGGCCTGGTCTACAGAGTGAGTTCCAGGGCAGCCAGGGCTACACAGAGAAACCCTGTCTCGGAAAAAAAAATAGTGTGCTGAGCCACTCAAGTAGCAGAGCAAAGAGTTGGGCACTTGCTTTCAGAGGTGAGGCAAGCACTTAGCCACTGCAGGGAAATTTTGAATTGTTACAGTGCACGGTGCCAAATGCTGTAGCATTGGAAAAACAGTCAGATGGAAATGTGGATAGGAATCCTGTTTCTGGAATAAAAGGAGAAAAGGAGGCATGGAAGAGAGTTCCACAAAGGGTTAATTGTATCTGTGTTCTAATTGTCATGGTCAAGAAAGAGAGAGAGAGGAAGGGAGGGAGGGAGAGAGAGAGAGAGAGAGAGAGAGAGAGAGAGAGAGAGAGAGAGAGAGAGAGAGAGGCCAAAAAGCGTTTATTTCGACTCATAGTTTGGGGATACAGTCTGTCATGGCAGGGGAAGCATGGTGGCAGGATCCCAGGCAGCCAGTCACACTGTGTGCACAGTCAGGAAGCAGGGAGAGATGAGATGGATAGTGAAGTACAGGTATCTTTCTCCTTTCTATTCATCCTCAGACTCTGGTTTAAGAAATGGTGCTGTCCACTCTCAAGGTGGCTCCTCCCACCTCAGTTAATCAATCTTGAAAACTAACTCACAGATATGTGCAGACATCTGTTTCCTGGATGACTCTGGGACTTGTTGAGCTGACAGCCACCTATAGCATGACATTTACTTAAAGCTTCATTGGGGCCACGATGTGGCTTAAATTGAGTGTTTCATCTTGATCAGCATTCTAAAAAAATAGCCTACTACTGAGAAATGTTGCAATTTACTCTCTACATTTCCGATTATGGAAAATAAAACCATTAGTAAATCTAGATTTAGCAACGATGTTTCCAAAGGCTTCCATGCGTGGTCATATATTTGGGGGCATTGTTGGGAAATAGTAATAATTTTATTCTTCCTTTGTGCTACTAGGTGTGAAAAGACTAATTGTGGTGAACTCCTGGGTGGTATGTTGATCGCCACAGGATGTGAGTCCATTGGATGGAAACATTTACTCCACACACACTAGTGTGTGTGCCTTGGGCAGTCCTATGGACTCTCAGCTCCAGGCCATGCTTTAGCCAAGCACATGGAGCCAGCAAACAGCCTGCTTAAAAGAAGAAACCTTCAGCGTGCGATACCTTACTTAATTTCAGAAGGACAGGTTGAGAATATGGATAAGAAAGTGACTTCACTAACTAACGAACCTTCAACTCTTTGGAGGGAATCAGGGTAAGATTAGAGAAGCAAATAAGAGTCCATCACATTTCCAGTAAGTTGTTATTTTAAGATAATTAGTATTAAAATCTAGTACACTGTGTCTTGTTCTTGTTACTTGATTTATGAATAAACAAAATTTCCATTGAGAAGACATGTGAAATTGCATCACTGCACAGTTTCCCAGGATCCTTCAATGGGAACAGAGCGGTGTTCTTAATTAGGAACGTGTGAGGTCATGCTCCACAGTGAAGGATTCTTCCACATTGTCCAGAAATGCCTTCATTCTACTGACATGGTCTTCTATTGACCATTGGTAGGGACTTTGTGAATACCATGAACAGCCAAAGGACCAGTTCTTCTGACACACAATATGGACATTTCAAATCTGATTTAAGCTCTTATTTGAAATAATAGAGTAGGGTTAAAGAATAGTTCTTGATTAAAAGGCCATACTAACAATCATTTCTCTTGCCTCTTTGGTTTTTGTGATAGAAGAAGCAGGTAGACTGAACGTATAATGGAAGATAAGTGACGATAATTTTTGTCCAAAAAAGGAATCAATAAACAATATCCCATCACCAAACCTTAAACTTTAAACACACCGTCCTAGAACCCATAGATAACTGTTTTGCTTGTGACATTTTTGATGGTACATCAATGATAACCACATCTGGAAGAGTAACTGTTCAGTGTTACAGGCTAAATTGAGCATAGTAACGCTCATAAATTGATTGAAAATGTAACTATTTTGCAGCATTCTATGAATAATGTTGCTCAGATAGTTACTGGATAATATAATACATAGAAGGGTAATTATTGAACACATTTTGGGTTTGTGGAAATATGAGGTTTATTGTCTATTTGCAATAGATGATATTTTTAATTAATACCTGGATTTTCCTGACTCCCTTGCACAAGACTTTTATACCATTGTGTGTGTGTGTGTGTGTGTGTGTGTGTGTGTGTGTGCATTTGGTGACATAAGTCTATAATTCTCACTACTAGAGAGGTTAAGACAATTCTATGCCAGCATGAGTCATAAAGTGAACTCAAGGCTAGCCTGGACAATTTGGAGATATCTTATTTAAAAAAAAAATAAAATAAGAAACAAACAAAGAGGACTGGAGTTTTGTGGCTAAATGCTTGAGGCCTGAGGCTAACATGTTCAATTCTTGATACTGAAAGATAACCATAGCCAGGCAATGGTGGCACACGCCTTTAATCCCAGCACTTGGGAAGCAGAGGCAGGCAGATTTCTGAGTTCGAGGCCAGCCTGGTCTACAAAGTGAGTTCCTGAACAGCCAGGGCTACACAGAGAAACCCTGTCTCGAAAAAAAAAAGAGAGAGAAATATAACCATTCTAGATGTCAAGAGCATAGCCTTGGTTGGCATCATAGGGTAAATGAGTAGAGGCCCAGAGGGTCACATATTTGATTTTTGTTACTTGAAGACATTTTTGTTCCATAAAATACGCTATATCATATAAGCTATATTTTTATAATGTGCCCTATCATTTGTGGCTGCAGAATGGCAGAAGGAGGCTATGGTAGTCCCTTGCTCTGGGAAACACCATGAATCTCACAGCTTGCTCAATGGATACTAAAATGGGGGAAGGCTAGGAAGTCACAAAGCTCTCCCCTCACATCTGTGCAGGGAGACAATGACCCACAGCCTTGAAATTGTCTAAATGTAATTGATATGTCAATTGGTGATGGTCGAAATCTTCTGTTTTCTACTTTATCAAGCCCTCAATACTTTGTCCTTACATGGAGTAGAAAAATAAACGGTGGTAGAAACCAAGCGGCAGTAGAAGATGCTGTAGCCATTTTATTTGGTGTTTACTGGAAGTTTTGATCTGCTTCATTTCCATAGAGAAAGGTGATTTTCAGTTCCCTCTTTATATTAGCAAACAGAATGATGAAGAGGGCCCAGTGCTCTAATGCTGGTTGCCCTGGAAACAGCATCTCAAATCTTACATTAACATCTGGTATTCTTAAGCTTAACAGCTGGTTATCCACAGAAAATGCAAACAAGGAGTTGAAACACAAATGGGAATACCACAAAATAGAAGTGGTTACCTAGGAGGGAGACTGAAAAACAACTAAGCTAAAACAGGAAATTAGATGAAACTTGCAAAAGTACAACAAGGACTATAAAAGTAGATAAAAGAGAAAATTATATCTAGAATATAAAGCGAAGATTCTATCTTTATGGTTTGAATTATTTTATTGTAAACAAATTGTCTACCATATGTTATAAAAGGTAATGAGTAAATTTTAGAGAATTTAGGGTATCTAAAATTTTGACATTGCTTCAGATCCTATCAGAGGTATGTGTACAAATATTTTATAGTTATCAATGATGCATGATAAAGTGTTTGGGATAAGAAAATACCCAGATCCTAGAAGTGATTGACCAATACTTTTTAATTTATATGCAAGAAATTATGCCTACTGGTGTCATATTTTAAGGCTTTGAGGCTATATTTTAAGTCACTAAGCATATTAACATCGTGTTTGTTTTTAATGGAAATTTTAAAAGATGAACAAATTGACTGTGTTATTTTTATTTAGTAAAATTACTTTCTAAAATACCAGATAAATTAACTATATTTCTTTAAGCCATATTTTAAAACGATTCTAAATGCTAAATATTTTTAGAAACATCTAAGCCCCCATTTATGCCAAGTAGAGCTAATAACTTCTAATATTTTTCCATACTTATTTAAAACAAAGTGTTTAGAAGTTAATATGTTTAACATTCTCACTAAAAATATTCTAATTTGACTTCTCTACCTTTCAGCTCCAGAACCCACGTGCTTTATAGCTCTTTTTGTAAACTTTGGGAAACCTCCCTAATTTTTGCTTCTTGAAGGTGTTTAGAAAGTTGTGAAGAAAGTTGGTTTTCTTCTGTTATTGATGTGGATGTGGGCAAGTGGCATGGAGATCCAAGAAGAGGTCCTTAAGATAGTAGAAGCTGAATGGGAAGTATTTAGTCATGAGGAATGAGTCTTAGTCTTCATTTAGAGTATTATTGGCACAAGCCATTGTTAGAATTCTAGAATGAAAGAAACCTGAGGTTAGATCTGTTGGGAAGTACTCTTCTGGGAGGGTGAGGGGAGGTGGGTCATTCACCTGAGCCAGGAGAACAAGGAGGTTGTGTACTGAGAGCTAAGAGGAAATGGCTGTCTGTAAAGGGAATCTTACAGAAAGGACTGTCCTAGGGAACCCCTTTCACTTAGCCTGGAGAGGGTTAAATATAAGCAGGGTTGAGGAAAACATTTCCTGATACTCATATCAGCGTCAATTTATAGTATTTCTGTAACAGAAAAGCAAAGCAAATGGATAATAAACAGTTCCCCAGAATTTGTTAGTCCCTTCCCCCATCAATTCCAAGAGATAGGTTGTTAAAACAAGAACAGAACAAAACAAAACAGCAAACAAAATCCCCAACCCTAACATTTTGGAAGCTGACCTGGATTCTAAAGATGAGAAAGAAGCCAGTAGCAAGAACCTTTAAGCAGGGTGAAAAAGTTCACACATTCACTGATAACCATCATATCTTGAACCGCAAATTCTATCTTTCAATTGCATAGTGAGTTTGATCACAAACTGTTCTTTCTTGTTTGAATCTACAAAGCAATTGTACAAAAGACCTACTTGTTTGCAAGCTACTATCATTATACTCATAAGACCCACAAAGTTTCTTCTTCCCCTCTGATCATTTGTGATTTTATTTGATATGTGTGCAAAAACAAATAGAAGTCACAGGCTGTGACCAGAGCCATCATCTTTTACCCAATAGCTTTTTTTTAAAGGTTGAAATTGCCACCCACATACAAAGCAGAAATGTAGAAATGTGTGTGTAATTCAAGTCACCTGGTTCCAGGGGCGCTGCAGGTGTTCGTAGCGCACACACCCTTTACTGGAAAATGGTTTCCTGGTGTTGCTTTGGTTGCAGTGTCACTGCCTAAAGAAGGAAATCTCAGACATCAAAGGAAGAAAGATTAAAGGATCCAGGCACTTTAGAAACAAGACATCATCAGCCCCACTGTTGACTCCTGCAATGCTCCACCTCACCCAACCTCAAGTTTAGTCACCAGGAGGGCACAGGCAGATCTGCTGGACAGATGTTGGAATTTTCATCTGCACACATGCACACACATGGGTGGTGGTCTTAAGTTGATGCTAAAACATTGGCATCAATGTCTACAGCCATCCAAGAGAGCAGAATGCCGGTGGAGGTGTGATTAGTGCCTTGAAGGAAAACTCTTGGTCCTGTTAGACGACAATGCCAGCCTGAAACTTGACTAAGGGTGGAACCAGTGTAGAAATCCCTGCCTGTAATACAAAACACAGAGTTTGCTCTATGGCCATGTACTTGGAAATACTTCAAGTAATACTAAAGGAAATTTACTTTTATTCATTATATAAACGAGTTCATTCACCCGGTAGTTAATGCCAACTGTATGCCAGGCACTATCAGATTATTATGGGAAATGGTCTCTAATTGGTGCTGACCTACAAACATACAGTTTAAATATTTCCCCAAAACATTTGAAAGAGAAATGCTCAGCTACTTAAGGAGAAGTTCAGACTTCAGCAAGGAACAAACTTTTCATTTACATGGCAGTTTTTAAACTATAGTTACCTACAGGGCCTTATTTGTATGGTGATTTAGCCAAAAACCAAAAGCAACAAAAACTTTTATGGCACAGAGAGGGTTAAGTGCTTCCAGTGTAACTATTTGTTTGAGTATAGAAACTTCTGCTAAACTTAGCAGATTCTATAATTAGGAAATTGGGGTTAAGACTACTCACTAACTTCACAGGTTCTCTAAGGTGCAGTGTGGGGACCGCGACATCAACATTGTTTGGAAATCTGTTGGCAATGTGAGTTTCTAGCCCACTGTAGACTTACTGAGTCAGAGATTTGGAAGGTGGAACCTTCATTCTGTGTCTGATAGATCCCCTAGCTGTCTGCTGGAGGCGAATTTTGAGAACCTCCAATCTGTTAATAAATTTAGAGTTTGAAAAGTTGGATTCTGTTTCTAGTTTTTATACGAACTAACCATGGGCCATTAGTAGATCTGAGTAGGCCTCCGCTCCTGTACACTCAGAATTTCTAATGTATCACCAAACTGCTTAGTGGGTTTATTGTGGAGCAATGAAACATATTGGAACCAGAAGTGGTGGTTGAACAACTGTGAATGCGTGGCTAGTTGTCCAAGGGAACGACTCATCTTAAAGGAGTTCATTTTATGTTATATGACTTTTATGTTAATACCGTTTTAAAAGCCCAACACAATCCATTTCCTAATTCCATGACAGAATGCATGTGCCACTCACAAGGTGCTATGCATACGTTATACTAGGGGATAGCTGTTCAGAGAACA
>NW_022196898.1:79582809-79630198 GCF_008632895.1 Mastomys coucha
CTCCCTCTTTCTCCTCCAAAGTGACAGGGTTTTTATGCATTCCATGAGAGGATTATTAAGGATGTCTCAGTAGTGCCTGGGTTATAAATCTACACAAGGTCAGTATATTGACTCTTCCCGGTGTTCTATTGGCCTCTCTGGAGGCACTAACTCTCCCTTAATTATCTTTACTGCTTCTGACATTAAGATTTTATGAAAATCATCAATGGATCCCACTGATTAGGAGTGTGTATGTTTCCCCTTTAGCTGGTTGGGAATTCGATCTAAAAGGATTGAGGAATACACGCTAGCCTATCAAGTCTCTCTCTTTGTCTCTCTCTCTCTCTTTGTCTCTCTCTCTCTCTCTCTCTCTCTCTCTCTCACAGTCTCTCTCTCTCCTTCTCTCTCTGCTTCTTTCTCTCTTTCTGTTTCTCTTTAAGTCTCTGTGTGTGTCTTTTTCTTTTTCTTTCTCTCTGTCTCTATCCCTTTGTCTCTGTCTCTCTGTATTTCTCTGTGTCTCTGTTTTGAGATATAGGATCATAAAGTTTCCCAGGCTGGCCTTGAATTTAGTCTGTAACCAAAGCAGGTTTTGAATTGCTAATCCTCCTGCCTCAGAATCTAGAATAACTATGATTACAGGCCCTGGCCTCTAGGCATAATTTAGAATGTCAGTTTCTACCCCCAGCTAACTCATAGCTACCTGTGCACAGTAGAATGTAAACTTTCCAGAGTATAAACTTGTATAAAATCCAAAATCTTTCTACCTGGTACAGGCTGTAAGATGTTACCTTCCCTTCTACTTAAGTAGATGATGAGGCCAAGGGACAATTCTGATTTTGTATTCCTAGGACACTGCCCAGACTCTGTGTGTAGGGATTGTGTAATGTGAGATATGTATGGAATTGGTTGCTTCTCGGTTAATATTAGATTTTTGTCTATATTTACAAAACTTGTTTTGTTTTTTGATGAAAATTTCTAGCAAGCACAAAAGTATAGGATAGAATATATTTGAAGCCCCACATAATGACCCTGTCTTTGACCAATTTTTAGCGCAAACCTAGTCTTGTTGCATCCATATTCTCCAACTGCTTCTTGCTTCCCAGGGAGAAAAACAAATGCAATAAATAAAATATATTATACCTCTCCTATTATTTCCTCCAGACATACTTCAGCCATTACTTTAGCAGAAGCAAATTTTGAAAAGATAACAAAACATCACTATCAAAATTAAGATCAAGAAGTCTTTCATGGGCTTCTACATTTGGGAAAGAAAAGTTTTTCACATGTTAGAAAATCACAAAAGAAAAATGATTATAATCAACATTTGTAATTTTTAATAAAGACTAGAGATTATTATTTATTCTTCTATAAAGCACACACACAATAAAATGTCCAGGAAAGTTGTGAAATCATTTTGGGGAAAGCACATCTGCAAAATATCCAAGACTTGCTATTGTCAAGGTCTCATGGAAATATGAGCAGTCTCTGAAGTAAGGCTCTGGACTGGAGAATCTCTTAAAACGAGAAGGACTGGCCTGTTAGATGGTGGATTTCAGGATCTGTGACTGGGCTGAGGTTACATATAGAGTTATGGAACTCTAGTACGAAATAGGAAAACCTTGTTGCTACCACACCCAGGTTGTGCACCCAAATTCCCAGACAATTTCTCTATTATTTTCAGTTAAACTTGTCTTCAATGAAAACCATACCATTCTATCACTCCAAACATGTTTTCTGCCTTAGAATGAGTCTGAACTGAAGATTCAGAGTTGAGTCAGCCAGATGGTGGTATGTGGGTACGTTGCTACTCCATCTGTGTACATGCAAGAATGTTTTTTAATATCTAACCTTGGAGGGATCCCACTGTAGACATGACAAGATGACATACATGGATGCTAAAGTTCCTGAAGTTCTGCAAACATGTGTTGGTAGTTTGTGACAGATAATTAATTTGTTGGTATTAACTCTGAAGATACAAAGCTCTATGTACAGTTGCTATTAAATGTTAATTATTATTTTATAATAAGTAACAGGCTGATTACACCTTGAAATGATCATTCTGTGAGCCTGTTTTGAAATAGTCTCATTTTGTCCCAGTATAATTTCCAGAAAGCAAGACCAGACTTTCTAAAAACAGGTTTGTAAATATTTATTAATGCTTCTATATAAGAAAGACATTCTAATGTTTCTTGGAAGCACAGTATGCAAAGTGTAATGATTTTTGATATGTCAGTAATGAAAGGACAGCTCCAGTTCTCATTGCTGAGATGAGCAGTCTGTTTCAAGGGCCTGCTCCTGGCATTTCAATGCATCCTATTTCTGACCCCAGGCAGCATTTGATCACTGTGTATAGTGCTGTGCTCCGTGAGGGCAGATGAAAAGCAGTTCACGAGCAGATTGTTATGCTTTTGATCTATTCTCAGACAGGAGCCTGGCTAGTGTTGGGTTTTATAATAAAAAAAAATCACTTCAACTAATCTTAGTGTGGAAACAACTTGACTTGTTTGTGTGAATGAAGTTCTGGTGATCACAGTTAAACCCAGGAAATGTTGCAGTCAGATGTAATCCATCCTGTCTGATACCTGCTGTGCCCAGGTGTAGCTGTGTTGTTCCTCTTCCTACAGAATAAAAGAATCCCACACTTCAGTCTATTCTGTGCAACTAGAATGCAAGGATCCTTACAAGTGTACAGCCTTCTCCAAACAGACCAGCGTAAGAAACCTAGAAGGCAGTGTTCTTATTTCTTGTCCCTTTGCCCAGCAGTCTCACAGTATTTTTGTGCAACTATCAAATATGAACTCAGACAAAGCTGAAAATGATCTTTTGTAAATTGCTGTATATTGTTAAATTTAAAAGCAGAACATGAAACATTCTGTGAATTTTTTTTAAATTCCAATAAATATGGGCATGATTATGGAAGTTAAGGGCATATGAACAAGAATTATAGACAACGTCTGAAAAGCATTTTGTTCAAAACCTATAAACACTATGTGTTTGTTGAAAGCCGACACACAAATAAGATTAACCTAATTTAATGTGTTTGGTAAAGAATTCTGTTTAGCTCAACTTGTTACTATCATAACTAGTCATTATGTGGAGATTTTGGTGGTTGCAAAAGTGAATACCTGGAGAGTGTCCTTCTGTTTCGTACTGACTTCTAAGTTGTTGTAACTAAGGTATCTCAACACACTAGGTCTCTTAATACCACTGAGATTTTCTAAGTTTGTATAGCATTAAGATGCTTAAAGATGCTAGCATGGGTTACTTTCTTCCCTGCAAACCAATCCGCAATACGATTTGTAGGAGCTCACTAGGAAACTATCACATGTGACACACAATTGAAAGACAATGTTTGGAGGCAGAAGCAAAGAAGCCATGGAAAAAAGCATTAGGATTGGGAAGTAACCAGCTCCCACATCCAAGAATTATTCATTGTGAGTGTTCCAACCTAGCAAAAATTCTTAAACATTTCCAGAGGACAATTAGGAAAGAGATCAAAGACAGTCCCTGCAGTGGATAACTATCAGGGCATCATTGCTCCTCTGACAGAGACAATATACAGCTACTTGGAAATGAAGGGCCCTGCTTTTCATTGTAGATAATGTATACATGAAAAAGAAGATGAATATAAGGTAAGGTATTGATGGCAGCACCCAAGTGGGGGCTGGTTAGTCGCTTGGAGAGAGACTTGTGGCCAAATTCCTAGCCATAAAATGTCACATTATCCAACTTCCTTTATTCATAAAACAGCATCTTATATGACAGCTTTAGTAGGGTTTGACTGGCTTTCAAAACCAATATGAAAATACTTACAAAGCCATCATTATTATTTAAGCTTTATCTTATTATCATACCTGGTTGATTATAAGTATTTTTGTCAATTTAATTCCATAAATTTTCTATCATTGTTACAAAAAAAAATCAACTCAAGAGAAGACATGATAAAAGATGCTAATGCATTCCAAATATTATGTTCTTACTCAAGAATATAGAGAAGGTAGACAGAGGACTCAACAGGGCATGCTCTGTGCCCTGGTAGAGTTAGCGCATACAGATAAGTGCCCTATATCAGAGCTAGAAATGTCAACTCTATCTTAACCTGTGGTGGCTAATCAACCTGGAAAGCTGTCCCAAAGTGAAATAAGGTGATGTAGTCTTAGAGTGATGACATAGAAATACCTTGATAATGAATCAGGGTGGAGAAGAGCAGACTTGGCAGAGGGAAAAAGTTTCCAAGGGTTGGGGCTGGCTGGAGGATGTGCATGTAGGCAAGTTCAGCTGGAATTCATGACACAAAATGTAAAGTTGTAGATACAAAATAGATTTTTTTTTTACCAAGCCAAGATAAGAAATTTTAATTTTCTGGTAATCTTAATTGTAATATAGCTTCCTTCTTCTTTGGTTGAAATGATCAAACAATACCAGGAAGATTTTGTAGCACATTCTAAATATTTTTGGTCACATTTGCATGAGGTGCAGAGTTTGTTTTTGTTGTTGTTGCTTTTTTTGTTTTTGTTTGTTTTTGTTTTTGTTTTTTTTTTGTTAGTGAAAGATTTTAGAATGACCCTAGCATCACCCTAGCATCATTGTTTAAAAATGTCATTACCCCTTTTCATGAGCCTCCTATGAATAAGACTGGCATTCTGCATGTGTTGAGGCAATACAGACTCACCCCAATTCCAGGGGAACTCTTGTTTTCTTAGCTGCCCTCTGCTGTCCTGTGCTCACATTTTAAAACCCCATATATTTGCAAGGCCTGCTAGAATGTAAGGTCAGACACGGAGGTGCTGAAAAGAGTCCAATGCCACTATGTCTGGGGATCTTTAGAAATGCACAGGAACCCACAAATAGAAGCAGCCAAAGTACAGAAGAGCATACTCTTTGCACAGGCAGAAAGAGCCAACTGAATGGAAGGAAAATGACTGGAACCCAAAACATGATTTTTTTTTTGTTTTAATCTGGTAACAAATATTCTGACCCTCTTTCCTCTACTGGGAATGCTTGGGTCACCACACCAAAGCAGATGCACTAGGATGCGGGTGGTGTGTGAGGGACCAATGTCTTCAGTATGTTCTCTTTGGGATTACTAACACATTAAGTATATCATCGTAAGATGTACCACATTTCTGAGACTGATATTTGAACACTAGGGTCACAAAGAAAATCAAAACATCCATCATCTGGCTTATAATTTCCTTCCTTTCCTAAGCTTTCGCAAGAACAGTTTGATAGAAATTGATGCTAACCCAATGGATGATGTCTTTATACCACATTGTTCTGGAGACATCTCTTGGCCCATGTGGGTGACCTTTTTCAGTTTTCTATACAGTAAGAATTTAAATTGGTTCATGGGGTATGAGGCTGAGAACTAAGTCCATATGTATACCAAGATACCGTGATACTGTTTCTTTTTTATTTTTGGAAATGTGCTTTATTTTAATAAATAACATGTGGTGATATTACTGTTATTATCAGAAACTAAAAGTAAAGCTATTCGTCAATCTAAGGCATTTCCACTCAGTCATCTTAAAAATGTCTCAAATAAACGAGTGACCTTGGCCACTGTCAAATTTCATCTGTCAGAAAGTCAAGTACTCCTCCACTGGGAGACTTTTACCACAGCGCAAAGCTAACACTCTGAAATTGCTTCAAACCTGCCTCATTGTCTTGGATTTTGGAACTCAGAAATGGTTCAGTTGACTATATAAGTGTACTTGGCATGTCTTGTGCGTACATTGCTATGTGAGTTCTGAGCTGCCTTATCAACAGGACAATCCAAACAGCAGAGAGCAAACCACAGGTCGAGGACACAGAGGCCCGGTTAACAAGTTACACAGGACGAACTGGGGAAAACACGCTGTGTTCTGTAGCTACCACGAACGCAGGTATCGGGGCTGAAACTGTGAAGAAGGAGGCTGGTAAAATTCTTCTCATATGAGATAGCTTCTGTTTCTTTGTCTTCAAATAGGCAAGTGGCTTATTCTAGTCTTTTGTTCTGTGACTTGATAGAACAAGGTAGCTGCATGCTCTATACCTTGGCTAGAAATAGCATAGTTCTGGTTCAATTAATTTTTCCCAGACTTCCCTGTGATTGTGGACCACAGGCTTGTCCAATGTGTGTAATAAAAGGTCTCTCAGTCCATGCTGTCTGATGATAGCTGTAGAGTACAGCTCTTGCTGTCACCCTCTGTATAGACATTGGGTCAGCTTTTGCTGATAAGGATTGCCTCTCTACACTGCCACACTTGACAGGATAAACACTCTCACTCACCGCTCTAAGCCCTCATAGGAGGAACAGCTTATAGCTTTCAAGCAATCTTTACTCAGTAGCATTCTTCAGCAGATGTAGAAAGCTCTTGTGCTGCAGAATGAACACTAAGGTAGATATTGTGCTGGGTTTTCTTTTCATCTTTTTGATGAGAAATGAGCAGCCTTTCAATTTTTATCTGACTTTATCAGCTGTTTCCTTAAAATCAGAATAAAATGTAGCCAGTGGCTACTTGACTTAGTCTGGCCTTACTCCCGGAGGAAATGAAGGAGAATTCAATAAGAGGAGAGAGCTGCTGCCATTTGACTTCTCTAGAACAAGTGAAATCAGCCAAGATAATAACAAACATTAGCCCAGTTGAGTAATTGTTAGAGGAATGCATTGTGGGTATGTATGCATGTGATAATATGTTTTTGAATGCTTAATTGATAGTCTTATTGTTCCAAGAAGGTGAAACTTATTAATTTACTCAAAACACTTTGCTTGCAGCCTTGGATTAAGAAAAATGGTTCTTAAAACAAAAATATAAGGCATAACTTAACAGTAAATAAAAAACTGTTTTGAATCTTGAAATACTATCTCTTTAAAAGTTACATTAATTTTAATTAGATATTCATGTATCTAGTGCAAATTATAAAATATCTTTAAAGGATTACACATAACCCAAATTTTCTTCTTTCTTCTATTCTCAATAATAACCTTGTCTATCTTTTCCTGTGTAAAATATATATTTCCTGAGATAGCTTGCTACAATTTCTAGACATACTCACATGTTCATGGACATAATTACATGTACAGCCACATCAATATTATGCCATCATTTTCTTAATTAATGATAATATTGCAAACATTTGGTCACCCACTCACATGACATCTAAGTTACCAAGTATTTGTATTTTGAAAACAAATATTTATCAATGTTGACCTGTTTTATAATCATAAAAGTCTTTCTAAAGCAGTAAGTTGCAAGTATTTGTTTTTGCTTCTACCTAAATATCAACTTGTAAATATGAATATATCTTTCATTGAGAAATTGAAAGCTGAGAACATGTTTACGAACATAAACTAATGGGAGCTCACATTTATTTGTCTTTGATACATTGTATGGGGATAAAAGCTATTTGTTTTGTGGATACCCTCAGGATATAAAATGCAAAGGAAGCTGCATAGTAACCTGCTGCCACAGGGCACAGGTGTATACCACATGAGGGTATGGAATGATGCAACAATAATGGATGTGCTGACAGCTGAGTCCACCCTGCATCCTTCCCAATGCATGGCGCGTGTGTGCTTCTCTTCTTTCACTCTTCATAGAGCTCTAGAAGTTCTCAAGTTCTCCCTCAAGCACAGTGGATGAGTACTAGGAATGGAGATGAATCTTTCTGGAAATAGCTGTTGCCAACGGGTTGGTTCCCTAGATTTTGTTGTTGCCATGGACACAGTCTCCACTTAGACCCTTGTCTGTGTGGAGAAGGTATTGCGTCCACAACTTGTCTAGTTTACCATCATCTGTGTGATACTTGCAAAGGAAACATCTTTGATCTTAGCAACATCTCCAAAACCATGCCTCCTTATATTCCCATATTGTGTGTTTACCAGAGCAGAATTTATGAAAAGACAGATTGCTGGATCACATCCAATCTTATGTAAATAGAATGTGTAAGGGGGAAGTCTGTGAGTAAGTATTCTTAAAGAGAATCTATGGAATGTTTATGATGAAATAAGCAAGTAAGCACAGCTAGAGGAAAGAACATATGTCCATTTTATCAAGGGACTAATGAAACTCACTCACCAATCCTAGAGCCACATAACAAATTCATCTGGAGGTGTAACTCAAGTAGTACAATTATAAAATCTGCCTTACCATCGTATATTTCTAAAGACATGAAATTGGGTAAATTTCTAAGACTGTGATGAGATTTTTTTTTAAATTATTGAGATCAACCCTAAATTATGAAGAAAACATAAAGTTGAGCATTTTATTCCTCTGTTTAAGTTTAGATAATTATACCCAGTCAGTTACCGGGTTTCAAAGGACTTGACCATAAAACCACCAAATCCACAGGACTCTTATCACTAGCGCAAATGCTGAAACACTGCTTATGGCCACAGATAGGTGCAGTTTCACTCTATATTTTAAAGGAGGTCGAATGGCCAATCATAATAAGGGGAGTAAGGATGACAAACATAGAAATAGTAAAGATCCAGGTAAACCACATCCCTTACTTAGGTTCCCAAAAGTTCTGACCAGATGGAAAAGTTAGCTCTCCCATTCACCCTATGATGGGTGATGTAAGCCACAATTAAGAACATGGGCTTGAAAGCATGTTCAGGAAAGCTTAGAATCTCCCTTATGTTTAAAAGCACAACAGGCAGCTAAGAAATGTTGGAGGTGGAGAGTAACCTTCCCCAGGAAGAGCACACCAATTCATTATCCAACACCAACTGGTCAACCCTGAAAACATATGAGTAACTCTATTCAGACTGAGCAGGCTGTATTTAGGATATATGTATATACACGTACATATATCCCTGTAATAATCATTGATGACAAAGGAAGCCTGGATTTGAAGGAGAGCAGGGAGAGTTATATTCAGGGTGCTGGAGGGAGGGGAGGGGAAATGATATAATTTTATTATAATCTCAAATATAAAAGTAATTTTAGGAAAAGGACAGGGTGGGGCATACACAGCCAGAGATTACCTACCCTTTCTTGTATAAAATTAACTTTTTTCCTCTTGGGACTTGGTAGGACTTGCTGAATTAACTGGGGGGAACTACTACATTTCTGGCTAATAAAAGAAATCTATCCTTCTTAATTTTTAACCCAGGAAACACTAACAGGTATTCCCTTGCCTTTTAACTTTTGTATCAAAACTCAATTTCATGTCTTTTCTTTAAAATAAACATGTGTAATGGAATAAACAGCACAAGTTATTTTTTTAAATGAAGTAATGTTTATTCATAAAATGAATAATTTTTTGCATGCTTATTTTTAAGTAATTCTAGGTTACTTATAATGGTTGTTACAAAGCTCTCTGTAACAATTGTTATACTTTACTAGGGTGGGAATAATATCAAAAAAGTCTGTACCTGTTTGGAAAGATGTAAATAAAAACATAATTTTGAATTTTACTTATTCATGTCCATGGCTGTACCACACTTATATGTGGAGATTTAATTCACTTGTACAAGTTACTTCCATCAATGGTTGTGAACAGTTTTGAAGAAGTTGAAGTTGTAATCTTGTTTGAACACTAACAAAATGGGCCAATGAAAGATCACCTATATACTTGTAATGAGTAAGGCATGCATTTTCTCCCATCCCAAGTCTAGATTTGAGCCTTTATGTTGCAGAACTGAGGACAAGAGGAAAATTAATCTGGGTATAAAGAGCCTATAATAGTTAACAAAGGTGTACAATGAAATACAACATGACATACACTAATGTCATATTCTTAGGAGAAGGAATTTACTCATGAAATTGCTTGCTAAATTGGAATCATAGTGTTTTAGAAAATCATACTAGAAGTTGAGTAGAATATGATTGGGAAAGCAATATTAATAAAAATGAGGGCTGATGAAGAAGCAAAAGAAAATGAGTTAATTAGGCCACAAGACTCATTATGTACAAGTTCAATGATTTTTAGGCAAAATATTATCTAATAATAAATAATATAATTTTGAATTGAATTTTGGAGACTTCCATTGATTTTTATCGTTCAACAGGCAAAAGCTGAGGACATAGTGAGATGTCTCATCAGGTAAAGGCATTTGGTATGTAAACATGAGAAGCTGAGTTCAGCCCCTTGAATATGTAAAGGTGGATGGAGATTAAAACTCCATAAACTTGTCCTCTGAACTTCACACACATACACAAGTTATTTTCTATTCTTCTTAGGAAGCTAAATTTAATGTAGATTAAATTCAGCTTTTTTTTTTTCGAGACAGGGTTTCTCTGTGTAGCCTTGGCTGTTCTGGAACTCACTCTTAGGCCAGGCTGGCCTCCAACTCAGAAATCCGCCTGCCTCTGCCTCCCAAGAGCTGGGATTAAAGGCGCGCGCCACCACTGCCCCACAGATTCAGACACGTTGATTCCATGGCTGTTGTGTTGTTGGTTAATTGTTTTTCATTTTTTTCTCTTCTTATTGTGATGATAATTACATCATTTCTCTATGTCCTCTCCTCCTTCCAAATATCTCCTTTTACCCTTCCTTTCTTTCAAATTCGTGACCTCCTTTTATTGTTTTATTACTTTTATTACTGTTATGTGCATATGTGTAAATGTATATGCATATATGTCCATAAATATAACATACTCAGTCTGGATTATGCTCCTGTACACTGCATGCTTTCCGGTGTGATCAGTTGGTATTAAGTATTTAGTTGGGAAAGACTATTTCTTCTACTCTGAGCATTCCTGAGTTGCCTGTGGTTACCCTGTGTAAGGTTGAAACTTCATGGTCTTTCCCCTTTCTCCTTTGGCAAGTTTATTGTCCTTATCCAGCTCATATTTAGGTAGTCAAATTGGTGAGACTTTGTGAGTGCAGCTCCAAATCCTCAGATAGAAGTGTAGTCTTCATCCTCGCCATGAAAACTTTTCTTTTTTTATAATAGATGGAGGGCATTACAGAAACCTACTACCAACCAAAACACATAGTCGTGTGGCCCAGTGCTGATAAGAATACATACCTACAAAACAACTCCTGAACCCACTGCTCAAGGAACATTGAGGAAGAGTGGCAGAAGAGAATGTAAAAGCCAGAGGGTGAGAGGATTTGCTGTGAGACTGTGTCTCCTAGTAATGTCAGAAGCACAAATTATTTTAGTCACATTAGCTTCCATATCTTAATATCCATGAACTTTCTTTCTGAAGTTGCCTAAGGTTACATCTGAGTTGATGACCTTTTAATGCCTTATAGATGAAAATATAGGCAAAATTCTTGAACATTTTTACATCATGTATTTGTGGGTGTGTCTGTGGGGGGTGGTGAGAGCACACATGCTATAGGATCTCATAGTCCAGACACTGGCTTTGAATTTATTGTTTAGTCAAGGTTGTTCTTGAATTTGGAATCCTCTTGTCTTGCCTCCTTACTGCTAGGATTATAGACCTAAAGCGCCTGCTTAAAGTTTTGGTCTGAATTTTAATACTCTGTCTTCAAATCTTATATTCTTTATGTTATCATTGATTTTGTAAAAATATTTATTATTTATTTATTTATTTATTTATTTATTCACTATTTGTGGAACTGGGTATATATGTGCCATATTTATATGTATATGTGGAGGTCAGAGGACACGTTGAGGGAGTCTGTGCTCTTTTACCATTAGGAGTGGAGTCCAGGTTATCAGTCTTGGTGGCCAGCACCTTCATAGGCTGAGACATCTTCCTGGCCCTTATCCACAATTCTTAAGTAAAATCATGAAAAATCTGGAAGCGAAACATTAAATGTTGTGATAATGACTTTGGCATTTCAAACTTTGACTCAATGTAATCCACAGAATTTAATTGAAATAGAAATATTCATGGAAAAATTCACCAAAATCAATTTCATGATGAAAATGATTTTATATTTATTTTGCCATATTAAATTACTGTAAAGTCAATGTTACAAAATATTTACCATTAAGCATCATATTAACCAAACAACCATGTTTACACAGATGTTAAATGTGAAAAGGTATGCACATTTTTGTCAAAAACATCCTTAGAGTGTCAGCAAAACACTTGCATTTCACAAATCTAGCTCTTAAGAGTACCTGGGAAATAATTCATAATCAGTCCACAAAGACATAGTAATTGTTGAGTCAATAGGCAAGTTTTAAGGAACCAAAGAGTTCATATCCTGCACACCATGAGAACATGAACTTTTTCTCTCAAATTTACTATAGCTTATTCCTCCCAGCCTCGTCCTTAAAGATGCTTTGCCATCGTGGACAAAGATGATGAGTACTCTCACATAGCCAGACTGAGGTATTGAATACACAGCATTCCCATGATGCAATTCTCATGTGCAGTTTTGAAATGCATGCCTTTGGAGCGGCATGCCTTATGTTCTCGAGGAAATACAAGTCTACCAGCTAGAGTGTCAAAACTTGGGAAATTAAATCTCTCCTCTGAGGAGTTAGGATAAGGCTGTGGTTTCCTAAATGTGATAGCCAGCCTGGCTCTGCTTTGACATCAGAGCCCCAAGATATGTTCCTGTCCCCAGCCGTTCACTGTTAAGTCCTCTATCAACCCATTTTTTTTTTCATTTGCACAGCTGGCTTGTCCCCTCTCAGCCCCACAGGCTGTCTTCTGCCTGCCCAGCTGATGAGGTTTTCCTGGCTCCAGCCAACTTCCGTGCTTGTTACAAACAGTGCTCAGGGGGACAATGGATTGTCTAGATTAAAACAACAACAAAAGTAGGTCGATCTTGCAAGAATCTGGATGGGTGGCCAGCCCCACCACATGAGTAATGTGTGATGTTTCTGTCTCTTTCTCTCCCCACCCCCATCATCAAAGAGGAAAAAATATCATTCTTTTGAGAATGTGGAAGGTTTGGATGTGTCCAAAGGGTCTATTTATTGGTTAGTGTTGTAGTGAAACCTCAAGGAATATTCCTTATGATCCTAGGGAACTGATGAAATGGCTGCATTTCATTCTGCTTGAATCCTCAGAATTCTACTTGTCATTATCTGCATGGCAGGCTTCTGCTCCTAATTCTGATTGACACTCAGTTAAAACTGTTGTCAAGAGTTGCAATCCTTGTCATACCTTTGTCTGGGTTTCCGGCCAGGTTTTTGTCCTTACACGACTATGCCAGGACAGGCTGTTGGCATTAGAAAGATCTGGGCAAACTTTACTTTTCTAAACTGTGGATTCAGCACAGAGGTCACCAGTGAACAACCTTGCTCAGTATACTCAAAATCCTGTGCCACTGATTACATTATGTATTTCGAAAAGTTACTTCATGTCTCTTCCTCATTTCATTGCAAAAACTGTAAATAACGATTCTAAGCTAGCACAGTGGAAATGAACTTGCATTCTTTTGTCTTCCTTCCTTCCTTCCTTCCTTCCTTCCTTCCTTCCTTCCTTCCTTCTTGCATTCTTCACTTTATATCCCAATTACAGATTCTCTCCTCCTTGTCCCCCCTCACAGTCCTTTACACCTCCCCTGGGTGACGCCCCTGGGGTATCAACCCACCCTGGCACATAGGGACTTCACACTCTTTATACTATAAAAAAATGTTGATTTCTGATAGACTGCAAGCTATATCCAATGTCCTCTCTCTCTCTCTCTCTCTCTCTCTCTCTCTCTCTCTCTCTCTCTCTCTCTCTCTCATCTCTATCTCTATCTCTCTCTCACTCCCTCACCTGCTCCTGGCATGGTGATAATGAATACTAATTTAGCAATTTATAGAAGAAACAACTATTTTTAGAATGAGGGGTTAAGTTAAGACAAATACCTTTTTTTTTAACCTGATTCTGGACAGCTCTCATATTTATGGCTAATCACCTCCTATTAGGTGTCCCTAATTTGGATTACAACCATGCCTGAGTCTGGATAGTGAGTGATTATAGATGTTGATAAAATGAGACTTTTAATCAGTTCTGGGAGATTTAGTAGATGGAGAATACAGGTCTCATTCTAATTTCTACACTTGGTCATTGGCTTTCCACCAGACTGTTCCTGGTCTTCACACACAAGTATCTCTTCTCCAAAAACCAAACCAGCAAAGCCATAAACTGACCCTGCTGTCAACCATTGCCTAAGATACATATCAGCCTTTTACTTTTAAATCTCTAAAACAGTACTGGGTGAGCATGTTATTAATGTGAAGTTAAAACTTTGGCTAAGTCTTTCAAACTTACTTTATGTTTGCCATGAAGCAATCATCACACGAGAACCAAGTAAGAGCCTTTTGAGACCAAGGTAATTGGGAAATAAAGATCTTTCCTGTGAAATTTTTATCTATGTGAATTTTTCTCACCAGAAGTCCATTCATTCATGTCTATGCCCACTTCTTCAGGGCCTCATGTAGGCCCTATCGCTGTCTGCCTGTCTCTCCTTGTTCTCCTACCATGATACAACTTAATCATAGAAAAACAAACAGAAAAGAACATCAATGAAATGGGAAGTGGCCAAGCCCTCATTTAGTGTTAAAATAACTTGTCTTGAATTCGTTACTGAAGTGGGACATGTCAATGACAAACCATAGGGATCAGGCCCTTTATTTTCTTATGTTTTGTTTTCTTGATAATGATTAGGCTAAAAAGATTTTATGCCTCAGTAAGTCTGTGTTGAGTATGCTAAATTTTTTAAGGCAAGGCATGTCTCCAAATATCACTTGCTTCTCTCAAACCTAATTTATTCAATTTATTGTGTCCTTTCTTGAAAATATTTATGGAGTACATACATGTTCATATGTTAGACTTTATAGAGTTGCTGAAGCCAAAAGTTTTATAAGCTTAAGAGAAGCCATGTTTGTATTTAAAATTATTAAACTCTACTTTCAAATTTCCAATCTATTCCTTCTAGAATTTTTTGCATGGACACTGAGTCCCAAGCACACAATGTTTGTTTGTAACATTTCATGCTAAAAGTACATTCTGCCTTTGCCTGTGCTAGTTCTACTTTAAAGAAAGGAAATAATATACAGGAGCATAATAAAACTATATGTCCAATCATATAGTTTGTTTTAGATAAAAATGAGAGCTTAATCTCATTTTTCAATTTGAGACGGCAATTTTGTCCATACCACTTTATTTTTTCATAAACTTCATTACAAAACAACTTGCAAATCAAAAAAAAAAAAATCACACGCCAAAATTAACCAGACCCATCTCTGTAAACTTCTATACAGTTAGAATAGCCGTTCAGATGAACCATACTTTTTGTCTCACAGCATGTACATCCATTATCTCCAAATTCCAATAACTGAGGATGAGGACAACGGTGTCCTTTTGGAAATTTTTCCTGTATAAATAACCTACGTTTAGCAATCAGCTTGATTCTCCAATTTAGTCTCTTCTGTAGGAATGGAAGCTCATGCCACTTCTATTCAGAATGGACTGAGAATTTGCTGAGTGGTAAGCACGAGGTTTTTAGGTAGTACATGTTTGTTTCTGTTGGGAAAACACGTCCTATTTTTGAGGGAGGGAAGATGTGTAAGACATCAAATGTTTCTTGCAAAACAATTTGACGAAATGAATGTAAATGAATCAGAAACATGTGACTTGTGTTTCAATGAAAATGAATGGGCTTAAATAGGAAGAAGGAAACTGCTCAAGGGGGAAAGAGTGTGGCAAGGAGGGAAGTGACACTCTTGTTTGTTTTCATCAGTGCTGGGTTCTTGAAAAACAGCCGGCTGCTGTGAATTCAGCTTCATTTGGATTCTCAAAAGTCCACTTAGGAAACCATGAAGTGGACAAAGAATGCAAATTCATCTTGTGTATGTGCAGAGCATTGCCACTGTGCAGGCATTGAAAGTCGCCCTCACAGTGAAGTTAATGGTTCCCAGTGCTCTTCTTTCAAGGGTAAATAAGACATTGTAATGATGTCAAAATCTATTTGCCCCCAGGCTCACACATACATTTCATCTCTTCTTCTTTCTAGTTGAAGAGGATGAAACATACCTGGTAAACATGTGGCCGAGAGAAAAGAAAAAGAGGGCGAGGGAGAAGGACAGAGAGAGAGACAGAGAGACAGAGGGAGACAGAGAGAAAAAGAGAGTCAGAGACAGAGAGAACAACAGCGAGAAAAGGAGAAAAGTCATAAGCCATGTGTGGTGTCAGGACATCAAGTGGGATTTCATAATGAAGGTATCCAAACTAAATTATTTTAGAGACACATTTTATCCAGTTTCATCTTTATATCATTTATGCACACTTCAAAGCAAAGATCAATCAGAGCTTTAAAAAATGTGATTTGCATTTGTAGTTAAAACTTAGTGGATCACTCTGAATATATGAAAAAATAAAGTAGAACAAAAGATGGTTGGCCTGGTAATGCTTGTTTATAATCCCAGTTAAAGACAGAGGCAGGAGAATTGTTACAAGTTTAAGAATCAAGACCAATTTGGTTCATGTGGTGAGTTCCAGCAAACATAGGCTACATAATTAGGCCTTGTTTCAAAAATAAAAATAAAAGCAGAGGGCCTAATACAATGCTTTAAATCTAATTGTGCTGTGTGACATTACAGTCTTTGAATAGATACATGCCAAATGATCCAAGAACTCCAAAAGGCAAGACATATAGAACCAGAGTCCATATTTTACTTTTATCTTTTGAGTTACTATAAAACACATCTTAGATAATTTTAAAGACTTACTGCTGGGTAGAGAAATATAATAATATAGTGTTTTCTGAACAAACTGATAGCATAGCTCCTGAGAGAAGGTTGTGTGAGCAGTGACTCTTCGGACTTTGTGAAAACTGTGGAGAACCCAAGTCCAGCATCTCTCTGGTTATGCAAAGCCCACTGATGCTCTGTAGAGGAAGGCAGGATGAAGGCAACGTCCTTTGTTCTGTTTGGGGAAATGTCATTGTTTTGTGTGCCTATCAAGTTGTTTCTCAAATTATTCTAGCAGAGTTGTCCCTTCTCTTTTCACAGACAGAGATTGTGAGAAGTTTTTTTCTTATCTAATTGGGCAGCTAACACATTTTAACTTCCAGAACAATCATTGGCCCCTTTTACTGTCCCTTCAGTAGCAGGTAAGAATGGAGTGGTAAGGCTGCTCTTGTGTTTGGCCTTTAGTGGTAATACAGCAGTCACCAATGTGGCAGCCGCTGTCATTCTTACAGCAGGGACCTATCAGTATGAACTATAACTCCTACCTCCAACATAGGCCAATGAAAATGTATGGACAATGTTAATTTCATGGTGCTTTTTCCTTTCAAGTTTATTGCCAGTTTCATCTTTGTCACCATCAAAATCCAATACTTACAAAGCCATCAGCTAAGGGTCACCCAGAGAACCATGTGTTCAGAATGACCCGCAATGGTGAATTTGAGTCAGGCACTTCGAATATGACTTAGTTTCCACTCGGGTTTGCTCCTCCGTGCTTTCTCGGTGTCCCAAGACCTCACCCATTGCTTTCTGTGCTGTTCCATCTGACCACAGGCCTACCCTTGCAGCAGTGATAAGGAATGTGAGGTTGGAAGATACTGTCACAGTCCCCACCAAGGATCATCAGCCTGCATGGTCTGCCGGAGGAAAAAGAAGCGATGCCACAGAGATGGGATGTGTTGCCCTGGTACCCGCTGCAATAATGGTAAGAGAGCTACCAGGCGTTAACAGGCCTCTCTTTCTTAAAAACCCATATGGAAAGGTGTTTACTGCTTTTTTATCCCGGCTCCTGAATTATAAGCCTTTTAATATTTGGGAGGGTTTGGATCTTGGTTTGTGTGCTATGAGAGACCAGAGTCACCTTCCAAACCTTAGGTTTCCTTGCATCTGGCCACTTTCTAGACTATGTTCTACATTGATTAAGGCTATTGCAAAATTGAAATGTTACATTCTAAAATCACTGAATGTGTTGTTTATTAAACATACAAATGCCAAGATAGGCAGTACAGTTGTGAGTCCATTGACTAGGGTCATAAGAGTTTGTGTTATAGTTATTATATTCAAGATGTTCTGGCTCAGCCTTACTAGGTGAGGGGGGTGACTGGCCCTCCAAGTACAAAGGACTCTCACCTGTAGCTTGTCTCCACTCAACCCTAATGAAATGATAGGCAGACATTTATTAAGCCTTAATAGTGAACTGGCAGTCACATATAACACATGGTTAAGAAATTGTAGAAAGCAGTTAGAAGCCTAAGTATAGTCATGAAAAACCAACTTATTGTCATGCCTACTCTGGCCTCTAGGCAGAAACCTGCTGTAAGAACCACAAAGGAACTGAAGGGAAGAAGAAAGGTCTCGCACTGCTTGAGAAGTGTGTAAGCCCAACTGAGATTGTTTTGTTCATGAACAAAATTGATCCTGGGCAGGTATCTTGCCAGATTACTTAAAAAACAACAACAACAAAAACAACCAAACAACCAAACAACCCCCCCCCCCCCAAAAAACAGACATGACTTAATTTTTTACAATGTCACTACTCTAAGCTCTTTGCCTCTATTTACAACAATTCAATGATATTAATTCTGTTTTTATTTCTATTTTGTTGTTGTTTGCATAGTATCATTTGATCTTGAAAGAGGTAAAATTCAGATCTAGAAAGTTTGGCTGCAGACCCAAAGTGTTCTATCAATAAGTTAGTACTCTAATAAGTAATAGAGATACATAGCAGGTAGATTAGGAAACAGACACATGAAAGTCTTCCTTACATAGGAAGAACATGCCAGGCTATAGAGTTAAACTGATCTGTTTACATCCCTATTTGCAGGCATCTGTATCCCAGTCACCGAGAGCATCCTCACCCCACATATACCAGCTCTGGATGGCACTAGGCATAGAGATCGCAACCATGGCCACTATTCTAACCATGACCTGGGATGGCAGAATCTAGGAAGACCACATTCCAAGATGCCTCATATAAAAGGTAGGTTACCACTTGCCCTTCCATGGTTGTCTACTTTTTTTCTCTCATAAAGAAGTAAAAGAAATCAGCGATAATTCATTTTGGCTCTATGAATCCATTATTAAAATGTTCACCAATGGTCAATAAATACTCATTTAAATAGAGTATATTGATTTTTAATTTTGAAAAATGATAGAGATTTCATAGAATTGCTAGAAAGTATATATTTATGACCTTCCACTCCATTTTCTAAGCACCCCACTCAGAAAAATATCTAAAGTAATACTATAGTTTGGGGAGTTGACTCCATGGGTAAAGTGCTCGCCATGCAATCATGAGGACAGGAGTTCCAATCCTCCTCACTCTGTAAATGCTGGGTGGAGCATGGCAATTTACCTGTGACTCCAGCCTCAGAAGAAAGACATGAGATCCCCCAGAGAAAGTTGGCTAGCAAGCCTAGCCATACCAGTTAGCTCTAGGTTTGCTTGAGTGATTCTGGCTCAAACACTAAGGTGGGACAGTGATAGAGGATGATTTCCAATACAATCTGGTCTTTCAGATTACACATGTACTTGCACACACACACACATACTCCCACAGAAGAAAAAAGCATGCATATATGCACACGCACACACACGCACACACACACACACAAACACACAGAGAGAAATAGGAAAAAAGTAGACTGTGATGAACTAAAGATGAACACAGTTATTCTGTTCATTGAATTGCATATTCAGATGGTAGATAATGGAAAAAGACAAAGGCAAACTTTTGAGTGTAAAGAGAGAACAAACATACAAATCTAAGACATTTCATCATCAGTGACAGTATAATGCAGGAGAATGTAACTGAAAGTATTTTCTGTGACTCTGATTGTAAAGTACATATTGTTCTCAAGAACCCTTGTAACCGGTTGGCCTTGTTTTCTGTAGGACATGAAGGAGACCCCTGCCTGCGGTCATCAGACTGCATTGATGGGTTTTGTTGTGCTCGCCACTTCTGGACCAAAATCTGCAAACCCGTGCTCCATCAGGGGGAAGTCTGTACCAAACAGCGCAAGAAGGGTTCACATGGGCTGGAGATCTTCCAGAGGTGTGACTGTGCAAAGGGCCTGTCCTGCAAAGTGTGGAAAGATGCCACCTACTCTTCCAAAGCCAGACTCCATGTGTGCCAGAAGATCTGATAAACACTGGAAGAGTCATCACTAACAGACTGTGAATTTGTGTATTTAATGCATTATGGCATGATGGGAAACCCAGATTGGAATGCCAAAGAATGAGGAATATGGAAAGAATGTGGATCAGAAGAGGGCAGGACTGAATTAAGTAGAGTCAGTAACAACCAAAGCACTACCAGTGTTTCCATTATGTGCCTCATCTATGTAAATAATGTACACATTTGTGAAAATGCTATTATTAAAAGAAAGCACACCATGAAAATTACTGACGAATACCATGTGATTTTCCAAGAGTCTGGCTTGAGCTGGAGGGGACATTTCCTCAGATTGGCAATGGCTATAAAAATAACTTAAAGCCACATTTCTACTCAAAGCTGTAGTTCAATAAATTACGCTCACTCTCCCTTGACATAAGAAAATCTCTAAAACACGGGGGAAGCTGAAGAACAGGGAATGAAAATATTCAGCATGGTTAATCACATCACAAAACTCACCTTTGATTTTTCTCAAATAAAGGCCTTGGTAGACAAGAGGAAAAGGCAGTCAGTATTTTAAATCACTTCAAGATACTGGTATATCATTTAGGCATTAGAAAAAGGTAAACAACCAGTAGTCATGGCCAAGTGGTTAAGGTAATGGGCTAGAAAAGGGTAAACGTGTCTCTTAAGCCACTCATTTGTTTCAAAAACCTAATTTCACCTGAATTAATAAAGACATATGTAAGACAAAAGCAGATTCTGCATTATGAAGGAATGACATTGCCAATATGATGTCCACTCAAGCTGGAGCCATTAATCGTGTCTAGTGCAATATAAGCACAGGGCAGAATTTTCACAGATTACAAAACCATTAAAGATGTCTGACACATGAGAAGAACTGAATAATGGAGTGAGCACTGTTTGCCACCATTTTCACATACCCTACATGTGGTATACTGATAAGTATACTTATCCTTGCACAGCTGGAGACCAATAGGGTGATGCAGACACTTGGGACATGAGTGATATCTATACCATGTAGAACACAACAGGGAAGTCGGTGAGACCTTGTCATTTGTCCAGGCTTTAGGGTCCCATGTCTGAAGCACAGGCTTGATGGCCATGATTGCCATCAGTGGCTCCAGAAGCAAAGTTGAAGCTCTCCATGAGATTTGCCCTCATGTGGGTAAGCTTGGTACAGTGCAGCTTGCCCTCCCCAGCCTCAACATATTTCATGGTTTTGAGGCTGTAAAATAATCTCAATATGATCTTACAAGGTGGGTTCCCTTAAGCCAGGTGATATGAGAGGAAGCAATCTCCTCCCTAAGCTTTAGAGTGATGATGTCATCAGAAGTTTGTGTACTAACCTCTCGATGGAGTATGTCATTGCCAAAGACATAGTTCCTATTTTCTGAAACTATTCAAATTTAAAAAGTAGTAACATATCTCTAATCTGTAGAAATTCCCTGAAATCATTTCACTATGTTCTGATTAAACACATTTCTGAATACTACATCTAGAGCATAAAGGACAAAAATAAAAAGAAAGAAAAAATGAAAAAGAAAGAAAGGCAGACAGACAGGAAGAAAGGAAGGAAGGAAGGAAGGAAGTGAAGAAGGAAGGAAGGGAGGAAGGAAGGGAGGGAGGGAGGAAAGCTAAACCTGCTGTTGCTTATGCTCTTATAGACCACACATCACTTTTGTGTCTGACTTACATCCCATCTACAATCTCAAAGTCCAGTCCAACAAGAGTTTCAGCTTCCAACACACATTTTTGTCAGGATGATGGTGGTTTGTGCTCTGCATGTGTTTGCTAGAGGAGAACTCATAAGCTAATTTACCCAAGAGCAAACCCTGTGGTTTAAGCTTTGTGATGTGAAAATGAAGCATTTTGGTCAGAATTTACTACTTAACAACGACACCTACCACCTAGTTTTCACATTATTCCCCTTATATTCACCCTCTCAAAAGTTATTATTTGAGATAATTTATTTACAGGAAATGTTAATGAGATGTATTTTCTTATAGAGATGTTTCTTACAGAAAGCTTTGTAGCAGAATATATTTGCAGCTGTCAACTTTGTAATTTAGGGGAAATGTATAATAAGATAAAATATATTAAATTTTTCTCTTTCAAAAAGTTGAATGCAAAGTGCCCTGTGTCTTCTTCCGTGGTAAGAAGTGCTCACAAAGTCTTAAGTTTTTAAGATTTACACAGGATTCGGCATTAGTCTTCAGCCTGATGGGAATCATCTGGATATCAGCACCGGTGAGGTGACCCAGCACACTGTCACCAAGACAACTCATTGTGTGACAGAATGGTTGTAATTGCAATTAATAAAGTTAAATCAGCACATTTCCTCTTCTGATTTCCACCCACTGATTCTTGCTTTGCCTTAAGGAATCTGGTGAAATAAGAGGTCTCCACAAAGGTTCCAAAAAAAGAAAAAATGTTTTCCAAAACACTTGAAGGTAGGACTATCTTATTCATGATGCTCTCTCTGGGAGAAATTCCCCCAAATGGAGATCTAGCAGGTTTAGTGGGTTTGCTCATTTGCACATTCTATGAGATCACTACTGTTAGGTTTCAGACCTTGGACAAATGCTTGAGGTACCTATTTAATGTATCAAAGCAGTTACCAGCAGCCAGATCTTCCCTGCATCCCTCTGGCCCTACCTGTTACAAGGTATTCCTGGCTGGCATACTCCACCCCACGTCATACTCTGACTCTGTGCCAGTCTGCTCTTCCTTATGTAATTCAACCAACCATTTTGGTTATTTGTTCTCTGGATTTCCTGGATGCTGGCCCTCCCTTTCCTACCCCCCTCTACTTCCCACATGGCTCAGGGTCATGTTCACTCTCAACTCTCCCAGATGTCCCTGACTCTGACTATGCTCTTCCACACATCTATGATAAATGCTCTCCTCCCCCATAACTAGGGGAAAACATTTCCTTTACTTGTTTGTTTGTTTGTTTGTTTTATTCAGGTACAAGTAGTCATAATTATGACAGGAAATGAATCCATTTTGGGGTCTGAATAACCCTAATCTACTTCCTGACAAGTTGGTTTTTCTTTTGCTTTCTGAGCACTAAGGTCAGGAGTGTTTGACTGATAGTTTGCAGCATGAGGCCAGCTTGGTGTAAAAAACCGTGTATAGAAATACAAAAAGCAGATATTCCATGACAAGGTGGGATGGATCACTTGTAGCCATTATAGCTTAACAATGCCAGAAGAGTCCCGAGGCTCCAGGAAAGAGGTAAAGATCCCTGAAGTACGGCTGAAAAGTTCCACATCATTTTAATCGGTCACTTAGGGTATTCCTAGTAATTATTACCTCAAATTGAGACCATTTGTATTTCCTCGTGAAAATGTATTTTTAGACTCTAACACTCAAATGAGTGACTTTTTTTTCTTTTCTACTGCACAAAGTAATATGCTTTGAAAAAGGACAAGTGTCCTCTTTTCTCTCTTTGAGCCAAAAAGTACCTAACTGTGCCCTCTATCAATTGTGTTTCTTTCTTCCTGAAAATTCAGGCTAATTAAGAACAAAGATCTTTTGAAAGGCCTGTTGACCAACCTATACCCTATTGTAAGTGAAATTAATAGTAGAGTCTATAGCTTTCATTTATGGAGAAGGATCTTTCAGCAAACTAAGCACTAGTGTGAGGCTGTGAATGTGGGGAAGTGAACTACATCAGTCCTGGGCTGTATGTTCATTCCTTTCAAATGCAGACATGCACCAGCAGAAGAGAGTGACACACCTCCTTTCAGAGTTAGTGTCAAAGGTGAAGAAGGAGTGACAAATATGTTATGCATTTCCCTGTCTAAAATTTTATTCAAATTTCCTGCAAACCGGACAACTCATATCACAGAAGTGAGTAAGGGATGAAATTACTTGACTCCATATTAAATGAGTGTTCAATTTATACAATAAGACTCTCCTCTCCAATATACCATTCCCCACTGCATTTCATTGTAGAAAACCATTCCTATATTATGAAAATTGTGGTTTTAAACTAAAATGTAACTTGCTATCTACCAATGCAGTACCTTGGCTTGCTTTGTGACTTGAGTCTCAGCCAAGATCCATGTGTAAGCAACTTGATCCCCTGAGAGGCAGTACTGGATGGTAGTGTGAATCTTTTAAGAAGGGATGGGCCTAGGGAGTCACTGGATAATATGTAGCATACATTTTTTTTGCAACCCACTTTTAATAAAATTTCAAACCTCTCCTCTAGCCCACCACCCAGCAGAGGTGGTGGAGGAGAAAAGTTATTAGGATATGGGGGAAGTGGACATGTTCAGCAATAGTTCTTTGTGGGTGAGTTTGATATTCTTTGGCAGCAATTCAGTCCTGTAGCAAACACCAAATACATCTTAGCAGCTGCAGACGAGTCCTCTAAGCAGGCAGATGCCAGGCACGAACCAGCAGCTACAGTCCAGTCCTTTCAGCAAGTAGACACCAGGCAGCTGCAGTTCAATCCTGAAGAAACTGACAGGCTCACCAACTAGCCTGAGATGAGGCTGCAGAAGTGTCAAGCTGCCGCAGGAACCTCACATGCAGTTCTTGGGCGAGTTTTTCCTCAATGGCAGTATTATCACAAGTTGAGCTCAACAATGCCATGTAAGGTGAACCAATAAGTGTTGTTAGCAAAGAATAATGAGGCAAAGCATGTCAAACCAAGACTCGGTGCTTGTCTCCCGCTGTCTGTGGGGTCACATTAATACTCCTTCATCAAGCATCCTTTTGCCTGCTTGCTATATGCAAACATCCTTTCACCTGTGTCTGCTTCAGGAAGACAGACTTTCACGTCTCTGCTTTAGCAAGACATTCTTTCACCTGTGGGCCCCAGCAAAACATCATTTGACATAACCAACTTTCCAAAGAACTAGAAGTTTTCACTTCAATAGTGTAATATTCAGGAGTCACTGGGAGTATGCTTTCAGGAAGAGCAGTGGGACCCAAATCTCTCTCAGTTTCTAGTTTGAGACGTTAAAACTTGTTTCCAGATGCACACCACCATTATTATCAATGTCATGAGGCAACGTCAGTTACCTTGTTTTTTGTTCTATTTGTTTTCTGGTTTTTTTTTTTTTTTGTCTCCCCCCTGCCTTCTAGAGCTGAGGACCGAACCCAGGGCCTTGTGCTTTCTAGGCAAGTGCTCTGCTACTAAGCTAAATCCTCAACCCCAAGGCAAAGTATCCAAAGGGGCCTTCACCATACACTTGTATCTTAGCTTGCAAAATGGATCAAAATTGTTAATTATATCAAGTCCAAGATTGCTCCATTTCCAAATCTCAAAAATAATGCCTTAATCTTTTTATCATGTCAACACATCTGTCATATTGTCTGACATAAGCTATCTTAGATTTTGCAGTAAAAAATAAATGCCACATCCAATAATGGAATGCACAAGTGTATCTCAGTAACAATAAAATTATAATGTGGAGAAAGTCCACATTTGAAGACATCTCCTCTTCCATTAAAATTCCTCAGAAAGAAACTGGACTTCAAAGAGTAAATTATCTTGCATGTTAAACTAAGTTAAAACAAGTTGAAGTTCAGAGGAATTAAATTGTGCAATCATTATCTTCCTCTTAAAAAATGAGTCCCAAACAACCAAACTTCAAAAGTCTTGAAGTTAATAGCAAAAATTTCTCTTCATTATTCTGAATTCTGAAGAGTTCCTGGTGTCTGAGCTAGAAGCCCTGAAGCAGCTGTGGTCAAGATGCTCTGTTAGCTGACTGTAGACTCACATCAAGGATTCATTCGCTCAATTTCTGACATAACTATCCCTTAATAAAGTTTGGTGAATTCTGAGGATGTGGCATAATTGACAGAAGTGCCACCACATTTAGAAAACAGAAACAGGTTATCTTTGTTTCTTAGGTTTTACTATTTATGGCAAAGTGTAGGGCTTACGGGTTACCAAAGGCCCTAATAGAGGTACATGGAATTGAGTGAAGCTATTTCACACATGTCATAGAATGATCATAGGAGAAAGTCTTGCTTTTTGCTTCATAAATTTGTCCACCAGTCTAGATCTGATATTGGGAACTATGATCTTTGGACTGAAATCTATAGGAGAGTATGTTCCACCAGGAGGATATGGTTCTCTCTCCCTCTCCCTCTCTCTCTATTTTCTCTTTTCCCTATTTTCTTTTAAAGTTATTTTGAGATTATAATATAATTGCATTATTTACCCCTTCTATTTTTTTCCTCAAAATCCTTCCATGTAACCTCTTGCTCTTTTTTAAAGCATGGTCTCATTTTTCTTTAAATTTTGTTATATGTGTATATATTCATATATATATATATATAACAAAATATTTAATATATTTTGTTAGTTTATTAACAAAATATGATATATTATATATTATACACAGCTTACAAAATACAATATATTGCTAAACATATAAATACAGCCTATTCAATCTGTGTTTTACATATATATTTTTTTCAGGGCTGACCATTTAATATTGGATAGCCAATTATCATGGTTTTCAGTAAAGAATACTATTTCTCCTGCTCTTACTATTCCTTAGTTGTCCCTGAGTTGGATCTGGCCTGAAAGCCTTCCTTATGTGAATTAACTCTCATGGTACCAGAAGGTGCCATGCAAACTTCCAAAGGAAAAAAGCAGCCGACAGTTCTTTCCTTCTATGAAATGTATGAACAATAATTATGTCCAGTATGACATAATAACATCAAGGCTGCAGTAGTGACACACAAGCCTTGACAGTCAGGAATCAGTCGCTCTCTAATTACACTTAAGATCCACTTACCATGAAGAAAATCAAGCCTGATACTAGAAAATCAATTAGTTTTCCAGGCTGGTGCAGTTATGAATATTGGACAAGAACACACAGCTGTCACTTTAACCAGAATGGCTCTATATTTGAACACATGGTATGGTGAGAAGAGAATGTATCTCACACATTCTGTTTCCTTCTACAGAATGAGCAGTGTTTGAGTTATTCCTTCTGTTATACAAGACTGGTCAAGTTTATAGATTTGCCATGGGGTTACCCTCATTAGTGTTCCTTTCTTTCATGCCTGGCATGTTCAAGTACAACTGGTGCTAATGTGAGAATAAGTTTTGTTTAATGTCACAGCTTTCATAATCTCTTCCAAGCTGCCATCTTCAGTTCCGTGCTTATCTGTGATTTTTGGTGCTTCATTCTATGGAGGTATGTGCTCCAGTCTCCCTACATTTGTTATAATTGTAACACATCAATGTATTTCTGAACTAAAATTGTTAACTACTATTTTGGAAAAACATTTCCATAAAGCACATATTCCAGCAATCCCAGGGTATCGTCTTTCTGGAGTTTAAATATGTTGCATGCTCCCAAGAGGATTATGTGTTGGGGAATTTGATCTTTAAGGTGGTGGTATAGAACATTACTAGGTGAGTCTTAGTTGAAGGTCCTTAGGCTATTGAGGTTGTGCCCTGCAGACGGTACTGTGAGGTCCTCTGTGCTTTGTGGAGGCCACTCACCCTGTCAGGCACTGCCATCTCTAGTTGTCCTTTACTATAAGGTCTTTAAACAGATCTAAAGTGGTAGAGACACCATGCCCACTAAAGAAGTCAATGATTTCATCTTTATATTGCAGCTCATATTTGACCAGGATGGACTGGGAAACAAACTAAATCACAAATATATTGACATAATAGGAGACAACAATGGGCACTATGAATAAAGCAAGAGTAAGAGAGAGAAGGAAAGAAAAATGACTGGTGTCTGCATCTTAAAATCGCTAGTCAAGGAATGCCTCTTAGCATCCAGTTTTCATGAAGCCTGAGCAAACTGACGGGATGATGACTGAAGATCTACAGGGACAGTGAGACAGCAGAATGCATACATGTGCCTGTCAGTGGGATGCAACTGACTGGAACAGGCTGGGATGAAATGTATGAGACAAAGACAGAGCTGGATTGGGGTCAGATGGTAGAAAGCTGTGTTGCATTATCAAGTTTCATTTGAAAGAGATGGATCTGGTAAAGGCTTTGGAATAAAGGGAAATAAACAGAAAAATTTTGCAAGGATAGTACTACTGATCAAAGTTTGGACAGTATGACAGCTAGGCAGGATCTCATGGTCACTGGAAAGGTCACTAGAAAGATTGAAGAAAGGTAGAGTTCATGAGAATGGATGGATTTAGAACACAGAGAATTACCTGGACTAATTGTAGGCTAGATGAAAGCAATTGATGGAAGAAGGGCATCTCTGAGTCAGGTCTGATAATCAAGAACATAGGAAGAGGAGCTGCTTTTAAGAGAGGGTAAGAAAAACTCTGCTGTGTATTTAGTATATAAGTATTCTACTTTTTTATATATAAAAATACTGCCTTAGTTCAGTACAAATAAATGTTTAAAAAGCTGCCCTCGGTAAATCTTTCACCAGCCATATGGTATCTTAAAAGATTCTATGCTGAATGGATCCCATTATCAAGAAAGAGCTTGCTATGTACACTGAGGAAAGTGGTTGCAGAAAAACAGAGGCATGCAGGAAGGGCCAGAGGATACAGGGAAATCGAGAAACCCACGCTAGAGCATGGACCAAGCAGAATTTCAAATGGATATAAAAAAGAGATGCATTGACTCAAGGCTGGAAACCCTAAAGGGTGCTAATAAGGAATTTCAATTTGATACAGATGTCAAAGGGTGTCAAGGAAAACTCACGAGGAGAGGCTAGTTGACTCACAGCGGTAGGTTTAGAAAATTACTTTAGCAAAGGGTGTAGCTCAGGCAACATTCCCATTGACATTGGGCCAATGAATTGCATTAAAGGCCAATTTGTCAAAGCACGTCATAGCTCTCTTCAAGCATTAAGTAAGTGTATAGCGCTGGGCCTGGGGATTCTAAAGAAATAACAATATGCAAGTAATTGAAGTACTTTCATGAGAAATGCACTTGCCATCACGGCTCTCACACATACGTCATGAATAGCACAGCACACAACCTTTTAAAGTTTCCTGGGGGTCACCATTTCTTACAGATGCCATGGGCTTGTTTTATTTGCTCCACACCTTCCCACTTCACTGCACCTGTTACAGCAGTCCTCGTCCTGTTGTTTAATGGCCAGTCGGCCTCTGGAGCCTCATAACAGATGGAGACCATCAGATCAGCATAGCACATGTAAGATATTCTAAGTCCTACTTAAGTGTTTCAGACAAACATTGAAATTGAGATCATTATGTCTTCCATTTCTTTCTCTACCTCGCCTATCATTCCTGCCAGCTGTGTCCTTTCTGTTTCAACAGATGCTGATTCTATGCCCAGTGGTGTGCCATTTTTAAATCTGATTTAGACATCAGTAAGACCAAGTACTTTGTGGGAATCTCAAACTCTATTGCTTTAACACACCTCTTTGCCATTTTTCAACACCTTCTATGATGTTTGAGAAAAAAAAAAACATAAAGAGGCTTTCTTTTACATGTTCCAAGGATCTGGAATTCTCGTGGGTAGTAATCACTTCAGTACACTCTGGGATTTGATTTTAGGTTTAAAAATCAACCTTAGCTATGGAGAGATTGGGGGTGGAGTGGGGGAAGCTTCAGAGAATGTTGGTCAGAAGTATTTCTTCAACTGGTATGACATCACTCAACTGGCTGTTTACAGGTTACAGAAAGAATGGGCACTTGATACAGAAAGAAGATTCATAGCAAACCTACTCAGTTTAACAGCAGAACAGGCCAAAGAGTTTGACCACCTAGGAGAAAAGGGCAGACCAATGTGATCCAAGAAACTATTCAAACTTGCAGACTTTCCTCATACAGACAAAGTCTTTCAACAACAACAACAACAAAAACCCTTTCAACAAGCCAAATGAATGAAATGGTAAAGAGGACTGGCCAGGAAAGACTGGCTGCAAGAGCTGGGGTCATAGGACATCCAGTGATGTAAGGACTTCTGAATAGTATTGTTTATGGCCCAATGTGTTTTTCTGATTACTGTGGTCGCTAACTCTTCTCACCTTCTAGCAACAAGGATTGTTCATAAGGATTCCTCTGTAGGAAACAAGCACAGTGACAATGGCAGTAATGGTTACCTTTATGGAGAAGGTTGTATTTTGCCTCATATTGTTGTCATGTGTCCCTGAGGTAGTGCTTACAAGGAATCTGCCACTCTTCCTTCTGATGATGGTTCACTGTATTCCGTGCTGCTAGGTCAATGGTAGATGTGATGGTTTGTATATGCTTGGCCCAGGAAGTGACACTATTAGTAGGTGTGGCCCTGTTGGACTAGATGTAGTCTTGTTGGACTGGTGTGTCACTGTGGGTGCCATTAAGACCCTCATCCTAGGTGCCTGGAAGTCAGTATTCTGCTAGCAGCCTTCAGATGAAGATGTAGAACTCTCAGCTCTTCCTGCACCATGCCTACCTGGAAGCTGCCATGTTCCTGCCTTGACGATAATGGACTGAACCTCTGAACCTGTAAGCCAGCCTTAAGTAGATGTTGTCCTTATAAGAGTTGCCTTAGTCACGGTGTCTGTTCACAGCAGTAAAATCCTAACTAAGGCAGTAGATCTTCAGCATCTCTTACTGTTCTTCACAGCAGCCACTCTGGAGCTAAGAAAAGTAGAATTGGGGTTTGAAACCATGATGCTCTGAGGCCATCGTTTTCATTCTTGACCAGTAACCAGAGTGTTTTCAGTAGAAACAATGGGGTCTTTTGTGACTTATGTTATTCTGTAGCTTACTTGCTGTCATGAATACAAGGTCAGATGGTTGAGGCTGTCTTTGGCCATAACTATCACAGAATTACATTATCACTATTTACCAAAGCATCTTTCCTAACTTTCTCCAACAACAGAGTAGCTATAACTAGAATGATGGCAAATGCACCTCCCTTTTTCCCACTACCCAGTAGTTAATCATCTCTGGTTTCTTTTCAGAGGACAAATTCAACCAGCTGTTAAAATTGGACAGTGATACCAAAAGGAGGTTATGGGAATTAATAATCTGCAACTTGCAGTCAACTGATGTGAAAGCAATTGAAGGATAATCCAAAAGTTCAAAGTTTCACAAAGCTAATGAAAAACAGGAATAGGGTTTTTCAAGCAGGACTTAAAGTATGTAGCTAAGACTAGGCTAAGGCCGAGACTCTAGGACAACCACTGACTCTAGCCTACCACAGTCTACATTCTTCTCTAATAGAAGAATTCAGAAGAGAAAACCAAATTTCTATTTTAAAAGTATTACTTGGAATTGTTTGAAAAATTCTAGAAGATTTTCAAATAGTCTTCGAATGTAATGTTTTTAAAAAATGTTTATAAAAATAGTTTTGGTTTTTCAAAAGTCAGTATGAGATTCTACTGACCACATTCTTTGGCCTATGCTTATCTTCAGACCAATATCTGTTTATGGAGCACACAGATTCACTAAATATAATGAGGTTAATTTAATGCATGACATTCAGTGCTGTAAACTGAAATGAATTAGCTAACAAAATGACTTTACCAGGTCTCTAGAGGGGCTAGAGGAAGCAGAGATGGACATGTTCCCAAACTCTGACCCCTAGGCTTAGACGACACAATCCTATGGACATGTACCCACACTCTGACCCATAGGCTTGGACGTCACAATCCTCTGGACATGTTCCCAAACTCTGACCCATAGGCTTGGACGTCACAATCCTATGGACATGTTCCCAAACTCTGACCCATAGGCTTGGACTTCACAATCCTACTTTACTGGAGGCTGATCTTCCTCTGTGCATCTTTCAGCTGTGGTTTCTTGTTCCCTTGTGGACTGTACTTAGAAAACCCACCAGTTTGTGGGAGGCTCGTGATTTCTTATCTCCGAAACAGCACTTTGCAAGCTTCATCTCATCATCCACCAAGTCCATCCAATCCAAAAGGAGGAAGTGAAGCTTAGTTTAGCAATTTAGATGCCGCCTCCTTAAACATCATGGGCCGGGGCTTGGAAAGATGGCTCAGTGCTCAAGAACATGCCCTGCTCTTGCAGAGGGCCCAAGTTGGATCCCCTTACTCACACCAGGCAGCTGGAAACTATATCAGACTCCAGTTCTAGAGAGCCTGGACCCCTTTGATAGCCTCTGTGAGTGTATTTTCTCATGTGCACATACTCCCCCCCAAAATATATGCATATAATTTAAAATAAAAAGTTTAAAATTAATATCTTTGAAAAATACTTTTCATTAGAATATGAAAGGTGTACAGAAGAACCGTTTTTTTGTGTGTGTTACTTTGATTTCTGGTTTTATTTTGTGTGTACGTGTGTGTGCTTCTTTCTTTTTCTTTCTCTCTTTCTTTTTTCTTTCTTTTTTCTTTTTTCATTTTCTTTTTTCCTTCAGAAAAGAGATCATCTAGGGATATCAATGGAACAATAGCATAAGAAGTTATAATATGACTAGGTATAAACCCTCATATCACAGCAAGTCCAGGCAATCCAGTAGGAGGAAAAATATCTCAAGAGGAAGCAAAAAATCAGAGACACTTCCCACTCCTACTGTTAAAGATCCCATAAGAGGACCAAGCTAAACAACAAGACGTATATGCAGAGGACCTAGCACATAACCTAGTGTAGGCTCTGTGACTGTCGCTTCAGTTTCTGTGACTGTCGCTTCAGGCTCTGTGACTGTTGCTTCAGGCTCTGTGACTGTCGCTTCAGGCTCTGTGACTGTCACTTCAGTCTCTGTGACTGTCACTTCAGTCTCTGTGACTGTCGCTTCAGGCTCTGTGTCTCTCTTGGGTTTTGTTGTTGTTGTTGTTTTGTTTTGGAAACGAACAATTTGAGTGAACAAAAGGAAAGGGCTTTGTCTGACCATGATTTTCTAACAACATGAATATTAAATAAGTAAAACATTAAGCTGGTTTTGGCCAGTTTATAACTGGGTTCTTAAAAAAAAAAAGATGGCTCAACTATAACGCCCTTTATTTTATTTTTCATTAATTTGCTATCATTTTCAGAGATAGATTTTAAAATCACTTGTACTTGAAACATAAATAGTAATGGGAATAATAAAGGTATCTGTGCTTTCTACCTTTGTCTTCTGTATCCTGGGAGATAGACAAGCACCTGTTTCATGCTCAGGACTTCCTGTCTCTCAGGCTTCTTACAGGTTTGGCTAGCAGAAGATGCTTATAGAAGCTCCAACAGTGAGGCCTGAGGACTTGGTAGCCTTGTTCTCTGAGTTAGCCCTGATCTGTGGAGTTTGGTGGAGGTTGTATTGTACTCCACCTCAGCACATTCTGGTGCGCAGCACCTACCTAGCATCAGCACAGGCTTCTCTGGGCCCAGTGGTTGTATGTCCTGTGTTCCCAGCCCTTGATTATTCAACCCCCCTTGCTTCCTGCTCCCAATCCTGGTGCCATCATACAGTTTTCTTGTTTGTCCCTCTGCACTTGCTCAGTCCCCGTTATTCCTAAGTTTCCTGTGAGCCACCCTGAAACCTGACTCTCGACCTTTACCTTCACATTGTTTTCTTCTCCCATCTATGGAAGTTGGGATATTACACACTAAGGTTGGCAAATAATCAAAATCAGAACTCTGTCCGGGTTCCAAGAATTTCAATTTTGTCTATAGAGTGCTGGCTTACGTGCCACTTGTAAGAAACTTTGTACCACTTGACAACTACATGTTTCTCCTATAAAAAAAAATGGATTTTTTAAAGATCTGCCTAAAGAATAAAACAAAACAAAGCAAAGCAGAAAATCAAAACAAAATACCATGTGCTATAGAAAAATTCTGGGCCAGAGTTTCTTCTTGGCATTAGGGCTCAGAGAGCAGGGTTCTCTTGATCTCTTACCCTCTCATTCACTCACCACCTGCCATTCCACACATTGATTTCCTCTTTACTAAAATTGAACGCAGCCTCCCCCCCCCCGCCCCCTTGAACATTAAGGAAAGGTTGTCACATTATGTTTTTGTACTCCACGATCTCCCATCACCCCGACGGACTTGCACATATACTTACTCTGGCCAATCTCCCTGTCCTTGGTTCCTACTGCTGTTACTCTCCCGTCCCTTCAGCCATGCTTAGCTCTCTGGGGTTTGAAGTTCAATCTCTCCCTGCTTCAGCTTTTCTGCTCATGATGCTTCTATCTAGACAGAAACAACAGACATTATGGCACCCTCTTGCTCCCTAGAGAATTGCCAGGTGGTACCTCTATAAAATGGTGGTCCTTTGCACTCTGATGTTCTCCATTGTGAGAGATGATTCTAACCTGTGTGCATATAGCTCCTGTGTCTTGTTCTGGTCTTACTTTCTACTGATCTGATTGTCACTTTTTAAACTTCCACATCACTGCCTTCCTGCATTATCCAGCAAATTCATACATTGTAGCACCAAGCGAACTGATACTGCATGACCTCTAAATGGTCCAGACTATGGCTGTGCCTTCAGCCCTTGGATTAGGGGAATAAGAGTTACAGTGTACTATGAAAGCCAGATGATGTGACTTTAATTAGAGTAGTGCTGCTTTGTGACCAGGAGAAGTACAATAATAAAATGAGGCTATGCCGCTATAACCATTAAAATACGCAAAGAATTGGAAAGTCATTACATTGGACTGCCCATAAATGTTCTCTGTGCTAACACTTATTTCCATTAAAGTTCTTGTGAGCCTTTCCCTTTTCTAATCTTGTAGTTTTCTAGTTCTTTAGATGAGGAGGCAAAACCATAAATGTCTTCAAAAGCACATAGACATCATTTGGAGCATTCATTATTGGGGTCTCTGTGTGTATATGTGTGTGTGAGAGAGTCAATGTGTTTCCCATGTGCATAATGTATATTTTCTAAAGAGAAAATAAATAAAGCAAAAGACAAATCCTCCCTCTGGAATGTTACTCTCAAATGCTTGCCCCAGGGAAAGCAAGGTTTGATTTGGGAGGGGTGAATGGAGCAAGTTGGTCCCCTAAGTAGAGCAAGGTACTTAGCTCTGCTCTAGACACTTGAATAACCCATACACTCCCCTTATCCTTTTTGCTTCCCTGTATTTTAGCACTTCCAGGTCCATCTCCGGAGACAAGAGCATTCTTTCTGTGTTTCTGACACTTGTGCATATAGACATTGGGGTTGATCCTCCTTCATCCATTAGATTTTAAATTTATGGTCCACCAAGAACATTGTAACTTCCCACTCCACTTAGTAGCCCCAAACATGCCGATTGAACCCCCTGCAAACTATTCCGAGCTGACCCTAGCGAGCCTTTTCTTCTCTGCTTTTGGATTCCACTTCTCACTACAGCACACTCTGCAGCTCTCACTGCTGTGAGATTGCCTGAGTGCTTGTTCTGTAACACGCTTTCTATGTGCATGCACTCAATTAACTCACACAATGAGTACGTGTGTGAGGTCCTCCTCCTGACAATTCAAAGGATAATTAAGTATCTGCTGAAACAACGTTAGTAAATGAGAGTACCCTCTCAGGCTTCTGAGTCTGGAGCCTTTTTCCGGGAATATGGCTTTCATCATACTGTTCTTTCTCATGTACACACTGTTCTTGATCTCACTGTTTTTCAGTAACCATTGCTTAACTTTAGCTATTTTTTTACTTTACCAAAGTATGGAAGCATCCCAAATTCAGTCAAAATCCTACTTTGAACTTTATATCTTTTTCCAGTACAAAATGAAATTTTGATATAATATTTGCAGCTTCATAAATAGACAAGTACATTGTAAATCATATATAGATAAGGTTGGTTTGACTGTCAATGATAGATTATAAATTTTCTGAATCTCTGACTAATGTCATCCTACACACATATCTCAGTGTTCAGGTTTATACTCCAGAAAACAGTAAATATGTTTAGTGATGTCAGAAGCTACAGTTGGCAATTAACAGCCTTCATAAGAGTCTCTGCTGCAGCACACCAGTCCATCAAACTGAAAGGAGCTGAGTTTTCCTAGTCTGTGAAACATTTGCATTTCTATTTTTATGTCATAGGATTATTGTAAGCATATGAAATCATGACATGCAAGTGATATTATTATTTTCTGGATCAAGTAAAAAAAGTTAAACCTGCTGGTTATTTCTATCACAGAATAACATGAAATGGTTTACCTTAATTTATGTCACTAGAAGCAATAATAAAAAAAAGTTTTGTTGATACTTTAAACTTAAAAATATTTTACATGTTTGTTTGTATGTGTGTATATATGTGTGTATATGTTTGTGTGTGTGTGTGTGTGTGTGTGTGTGTGTGTATGTGTGTTCACCATGCACATCCAGGAGTACACGGAGGCCAGAAAATGGCAATGCATTTCCTGGAAATTGAGTTAGTGATGATTGTGAGCTGACATTTGAGTACTGAAAAGCAAACTCAGGTCTCTTGCAAGAGCAAAGACTTCTAAAAAGCCACCGAGTCATCTCTCCAAGCCAGGCCCCTATGGTATTTTAAACTTTTATTTTATATTATTTCTTAATTGAAAATAGATTTTCCATATAATATATTTTAATTATGTTTCCCTTCCCTCAGCTCCTCCCCACTTCCTCACTCACCCAAATCCATCAATAACTATCTATTCTACTTCTCTTCTGAGAGGGATCCATCTCTTCCTCCTAGTCCATCACTCTGTACCTAACCACTGTAGTTATTTAAAACAGTGGGCATACCAAAGTGGATGGAGGAAAGCTTAGGAGGCCTCAATCCTAAATAAAAAGGTACAGACCTCTAAGGAACGCTGAGAGTCTTCCCCAGTGAAAACCACACCAATGTGTCATCAAATACCAAGCAGTCAGCCCTGGAAGCATACAAGTAACATTATATAGACTATGAGGCTATAATTAGGAATACACATATATATATATATACATTTATGCATGTAAAAACAATTAAAGAAAAAGACAACCATGAATTTGAAGGTGAGAAAGGGACAAATGTGGCAAGGATTGGAGGGAAGAACAGGAAGGGAGAGATGATATAATTACATTATAATATCCAAAAAATTAAAATTGTGTTTTAATAGAATTTAAGCAAATTATTGTCAGGACCAGGCTACCCAGGTCACTTTCCTTTCACTCATGGAAGATCTCAGATATCAAACATGAACAAAGAGACCCTACATTGTTCAAAACATTATGGGATTCTCTTTAAGATTCTGTGTGTCCTTTGTTAAACTTAGTCTCTTCATAAATAGGGGAATCCTCCCCCACTGAGACCAGACAAGCTATCCCTCTGCTACAGATGTGCTAGGGGCCTAAGACCAGCCTGTGTGTGCTCTTTGGTTGGTGGCTCAGTCTCTGGGAGCTCCCAAAGGGTCCAGATTACTTGACAATGTTGGTCTTCCTATGGGGTTGCCATCCCCTTCAGCTCCTTCAGTCTTTCCCCTAACTCTTGCGTAGGGGGTCCCAGACCTCAGTTCAATGCTTGGCTGTATCTTCATCTGTCTCAGTCATCTGCTGGTAGAACCTCACAGGCATAGCATAGCATCTATAATACTGTCAAGATTTGGTGATAGCCCATGGGATGGATGCCAAGTTAGGCAGGTTACTAGCTGGCCATTCCTTCAGCATCTGCCCCATTCTTGTCCTTGTATTTCTTTTAGATGGGAATAATTTTAGGTAAAAAGTTTTGTGGGCGAATTAGTGTCCCTATCCCTGCACTTGGGGTTTTGTCTGATTGCTGGAGGTGGTCTCTTCAGATGCCATACCCATTCACTGTTGGTCATTTCAGTTAAGGTTGCCCACACTGAGATCTGGAAGCCTTCCCCATCCTAGACCTATAGGACTTTTGAAAGGTTCCTCCACCCCCTAGCCCCATTCATTCTCCTGGTCCTCTGGGCCTCTCTCTTGTCTTCCCCAAAACTGATCCTGCCCCCCTGCCTTTTCCCTTCCCATTTCCCCCTCTCACACAGGTTTCTCCCTCCGTATGCCTCCCATGATTATTTTTCCCCTTCTAAGCGGGATTTAAGCAGGCTCCTTGGTCCTTCCTTCATCTTTAACTTCTTAGGAACTGTGGGGTATAGCATGGGTATTCTGTACTTTTTGGCTAATATCCACTTATCAGTGAGTCATACTACACATGTCCTTTTGGGTCTGGATTATCTCACTCAGGATGATATTTTCTAGTTCCATCCATTTGTCAATGATATTCATAATGTCCTTGTTTTTAATAACTGAATAGTATTTCATTGTGTAAATGAACCACATTTTCTGTATCCATTGTTTGGTTGAGGGACATATGGGTTCTTCTCAGCTCCTTGCTATTATAAATAAGGCTGCTATGAGCATAGTGGGGCATCTTTTGGGTATATGGCCGATACTGGTATAGCTGGGTCTTCAGGTAGAACTATTTCTAATTTTCTGAGGAACCACCAGATGGATTTCCAGTGTGGTTGTACCAGATTGCAATTCTACCAGCAATGGAGGAGCATTCCCGTTTTTCTACATCCTCACCAGCATGTGCTGTCACTTGAGGTTTGATCTTAGCCATTTTGATTGGTGTAAGGTAGAATCTCAGGGTCATTTTGATTTATGTTTCCCTGATGACTAAGGATGCTGAACATTGCTTGAAGTGTTTCTTGGCCATTGAGATTTCTATGTTGAAAATTCTCTGTTTAGCTCTGTACCCCATTTAAAAAAAATCAGGTTATTTGGATTTTTGGAGCCTAACTTCTTGAGTTCTTTATATATCTTGGATATTAGCCCTCTGTGGGATATAGAGTTAGTGAAGATCTTTTACCAGTTTGTAGGTTTCCATTTTGTCTTATTGACAGTGTTTTGTTTGTTTGTTTGTTTGTTTGTGTTTTGTTTTGTTTTTTTTGCCTTGCAGAAGCTTTACAGTTTGAAGAGGTCACATTTATTAACTGTTGATCTTAGAGCCTGAATGATTGGAGTTCTGTTCAGGGGATTTTTCTTCTGTGCTAATGTGTTCAAGGCTATTTCACACTTTTTCTTCTATTAGATTCAGTGTATGTGGTTTTATGTTGAGGTCCTTGATCAACTTGGACTTGAGGTTTGTGCAATGAAATAAGAATGGATCAATTTGCATTCTTCCACATGCAGACTGCCAGTTAGATCAGCACTATTTGTTGAAGATACTTTTATCCCTACAGTATGGTTGTAGCTTCTTTATCAAAATCAAGTGTCCGTAGGTGTGTGGCTTTAAATTTCTCAGTCTTTGATTCTATTCCATGGATCAACATGTCTGTCTCTGTACTAATACTATTCAGTTTTTATCACTATTGCTCTATAGTACAACTTGAGGTCAGGGATGGTGATTACTCCAGGAGTTCTGTTATTATTCAAAATTGTTTTGGATAGCTTGGGCTTTTTTGTTTCTCCATATGACTTAAGAATTGTTCTTTCAATGCCTGTAGAAAATTGTGTTGAAATTTTGATTGGAAGTGCATTGAATCTGTAGGTTGCTTTGGATAAGATGGCCACATTCAACATGCTAATCCTACCAGTCCATGAGCATGGAAGGAAGATCTTTCCATCTTCTGAGGACTTCTGTGATTTCTTTTTTAGGGACTTGAAGTCCTTGTCATACAGACTTTTCCCTTGCCAGGTTAGAGTTATATCAACATATTTTGTATTATTTGTGGCTATTGTAATTGATGTTTTTCCCCAATTTCTTCCTCAACCTATTTATTATTTGTATAAATGAGGAGTACTGATGGTCCTCTTGCAAAAACCATTTCTACTTTACAACCCTTGGATGACCAAAGTAGCCTCATGCATTCTCAGGCACTTCTTAGGGATCTTAAAGAAGCTGAAATTAGCTAAGCAATTAAGAGCACATCCTAATCTTGCAGAGGATAAATATTTGTTTAAATGAAGCACTGAAATCTTGTAATTGATACTGTTTTCTTATTTGTTTTTGGCTTTTGGGAAGATGAGATTCAAATGTGAGTCTCATTTCTGGAAAGCAGAGTCTGAGGAAATAACCCATCCTCTAAAGTATTTCCTATGCAAGACTAGGACCTCAATTTGGATTCCTAGTATTCTAAGCACAACAATAAGATGAGTACTCTAACGTGAATGTGGAATACCAGATCTATGTGATAGTACTAGAGGAAATCTGGGTGTTGCTGGCCAGACCAAGACAAGTGGTGAACTCCTAAACCCATGATAGACTTTGTTTCAAAAGAAGAAAAAAGATGAAGAACTAGGAAGACACCTGACTTTGACCTCTGGGTACCACACAGAAGTACAGTCACACCTGCATACATATTCAGTGATGTACATATATTCTGTATACATTCATACCAAAAAAATAAGAAAATGAAATAAAAATAATAACACAGATTCATCAACAGATGCTGAAATAGGGCAATGACTTCCTAAGGTACTTTGTTCTGAAACCACTATGTCCAAAGTCATGATATTATTAAAAACTAATAATTCTTAGTAGTAAATAATTATCCAATACAATATTATTTTTATTTTATTTTAATATTTTAGCCAGCTGCACTTTTACAGAGAAGGAGGGTAAAATAAGAATGCTTTTGCTACCATTTCCTCAGTTATTAAATATGGACTTTAAAAATGGAAACTCTAAGTTCTTGACACAGAAATTCCATTGATATTTAATTACAGTTTTATCATTCACTGTGATAAACAGTTTTATAATTATCCTACTGAAATGTGCTATGACACTACTTGGCTTATGACTTGAATGGAATAGTTAATGCATGTACATCACAGAAGTAGATTCCACCAAGTAGCCAGTACCTTTGTATGCAATCTGTCAATTGACAATACAATACATACTTTTATGTGTGCCTGGTAGCTTTCTTCCCTGCCAGTAGCCCATTGTTAAAGACAAATGTTTGAAAACATAAGATTTCTCCCATGAAAGCATAAATCTGTATTTGTGGTATGGTCTAATCTCTGTTGTGGGAATGAATGTGACATCACCCTCTGAAAATTATGGCTTCCCTCAACCCAGAACCAGGATGCAGATGATGATGAAGAAGAATTTCCGCTTTCAACTCAGGCAAATGTTGCACTTGTGTATAATTCTGTTGCCCATGCTGAGAGGCAAATGGACTTAAGCTTTATGATCCTTTAATCAGAATTATCTTTCCGGAAATGTCATGGTTTATGCATTTACTAAAGCAATTCAACTGATCTCTCCTTCCCCTCCAGATAATCCCAGGCTGGAGAATGCAAATGTCATCACTGTAATCTTACAAGTCAAGGAAATGGCCCAGAAAGGGGGATTTTCATCCAAGGGTTCAAATCAAGTCCATATTTCCAGGTTCCCAATCACTTCCCTGTGTTCTTTCACCAAACATTTCCAATGCACATCACACCTTGCTAGGAAGAGTTTTTAAAATTCCTCTTTAAAAGACATGATGCAAACATTGTGTTTTATGTTGGGAAAACAGCCTGCCACCTACTTATCTGTTCATGCCTTCCTCAATACCTGCCAACACCCTCCCAGAAAGTACAGTTGATTTAGAAAGCCTCTTTTTTCTGATATTTTAGTATATGGTGGAAGCAATGACATCATGTGCTGACCTTTCCCTCTTTAAGAGCTTATGCCTTTCAGGCAAGATGTTCAGACTAAACATTAAACATATGTCCTATCTCTTTTCTGCTTTGGGTTAGCAATGTCCACAATGCTATGGAGAATTTGAATTATGGAAGACCACTCAATGGTCTGAGGATGCAACTGGGAATAGAAACCAAAGACCCTACTGCTTTGGTAATGTGGTTAGAAAACACCCAACTTGTTCTCCCAGGGAAGGAAGCATTCTCTGAGAAGAAAAGGGGGATTTTTCTGAGGGGAGAACAGTCAGGGATTCCTCAGCTCTGCATGAGCACCCATAATGGTTTGAAAATAGAAATAAGATGTCAAGATTCATACCTCAAAAAAGGAATAGCAAAGACTGGAGAAGAACCACCCTTGTCTAGAAGATTACAGACACACTCTCTCATCTACAAAGTAAAAAAAAAAAAAAAAATCAACAAAGAAAACAATTATGGGGAGGGTAGAAATGGCTCCATAATTAAGAGCATTGGTTGCTCTTACAGAAAGTCCAGGTTACATTCCCAGCACCCACATGGCAGCTCACAACTATCAGTAACTCCAGTTTGGGGGGAATCTCAAGCCCCTCTGAGTTCTTCATGTACTAGGCACTTTGCATCTAGCTCATTGCTCCACTCCCACAATCCTTCCCCGTTACCCTTCCCCTTCTCTTTGAGAAACTGGGAGCCTCTGGGTAGCCCCCTCCCTGGCACTTCAAGTCTCTGGGAGGCTAGATGCTTCCTCTCCCACTAAGGCCAGACATGGCTTCCCAGCTAGTAGAACATATCTCACATACAGGCAACATCTTTGGGACTAGCTCTTATTCCAGTTGTTCAGGACCCACATGATGGTCCAACTACACATCTGCTACATATGAATAGGGAGAGACTTGGATCTAGCCCATGTGTGCTCTTTGATTAGTGGCTCAGTCTCTGAGAGCCCTAAGGGTCCAGGTTAATTGACTCTGTTGGTCTTCCTGTGGAGTTCCTATACCCCAGGGGCTCACAATTTGATAGTAACACAAAATATTTTGAGACGCATTAATACTCATACAGAAGCAGATGTCATTATTGACATTAGAGTGTCATTAAATTAATTAGATATTTTCATCTGATCAGCCTTTCTGTAAATTACAAAAGTAATGAAGCTACTCTGTCTACTTCATTTTTCAGAAAGGTGAGATTTAGTAGAGTAAACCATGAGAATTTGTTTTCAAAGTTAATTTTTAATTCTAATTTCAAAGTGTTCTATAAAATAAACCCTCTTAAATAAGATTGTAAGTATTTAAGTTAAATAGCCATATGGAGCTGAGCAACCATTTGTCAACCAGTAGCCTGAAATTCAGTACACACTGCCATAAACTTGTATGAAGTGGTGATAAACACAGTTTAATTACTGGGATAATTGGGAAGTAGATGGAGGGGGCGGGGAACAATGGTGAAGTGGGTAACCTTTCACCTGACTCATGTTGGTCAGAATCCAATGTTGGCCAGAGGGACTGGAGCTCATTCTGATGATGTGATGGTAAAACTCTGTGAGCACAATGTGTCTGGTGGTCTTGGCACTGTTCCCGGAGAACTAAAGCTCCCGGTGCATTAGTAAAGACCTCAACTTTGGCCCAAATGGCAGTCTTTGTTCTGTCAAAAAAAAGATTCAGCCTGGAAATGGGCTATGGGGACACAATTTTTCCTTCTTACTGACAGGCCCCATCTCCGAATGAGTGGAAGGGACTCTGGTGGTCATTTCTGGAGAAGTGATGGTCAGGACCCCAGTCTCACTCTGACCCTGGTGCTGGTGGAGTTGGACTTTGAAGAAGTCCTTCTCAAGGCCTGGTGCTATCTTTGGGGAGCAGATTGAAATATAAAAGTTATCACCTGGAAAGATGGAAAGATTACATGTGCAGCCTTCACATAAGAGTCCTCAAGGAGATGTGATGGATAGGCTGAGAAATTTTATTCAACAGAACTATCCCCTTGGGTATGGGGAAGAGGGAGTCATCCTCATCTTTATTAGAGGTTAGGCACCTGAAAGCAACCAGAGAGAGTGAAAGGGTTTGCATGACTCCACTTTAAAACACTTTCAGAGAATCTTTAGAATGCATTAGCACTTTAATACATGGGGGGTTTAGCTCTGATGGCCTGATATGGAGATTCCAGCTGCTCATCTTTTAGAAAGTAACACTTTCCATTATCATGTCCCTCTCCCTGCAGGGGTTTTCTTTTCTTTTAATTCATGCATTTCATCTACAGAGTCCTTGTGTGGGTTACTATGGATATTAATATTCTAAAAGAAGAATATCTTCCCTCAAGTCTTTGAATGTGGCAGGTGTGAATGATTCCTGTTCCTTTGTAGTCTCTCCTCCCCACTCTCTGCCTCTAATATATTGCATACATTTCAAGCTGGGTTTATGGCAAAGTGATAATGGCCTCTATCATTCCATTAATGTGCCAACCCAAACACAATATTGAAAAAAATAGTGGAAAATCTCAAAGGTTCTGTAAAAGGCTTCATTATTAGTTTGGAAAGGTACAGATATTCAGGAAACAAATCACACAATTACATATACAGCAGAGATGACAAAAGACCACTAGATAATTTTCATAAAAGGAAAAGAAATGTATACTATATTACAAATTATGAGTTGGAAGCTCAGTGTATCTCATTTGACTTCCTGGGATGGTTTAGGTGATGTGTCTTAGAGTGTTTCCTCCCCTGAATACTTGGCCTCCTATCCAGGCTTCTGTTCTACCAACAAAGCCTTGAATGTTTGAAGGACCTGCAAGAGTCTTTATTCTCCCCATTCTGCAGATTTTCAGAGGGAATCCTTCCCTGTGGTTTGGCCTTACATTGCATCTGTTTGATAAATATGCCTGGTCAGAAATATGTCAGAAGTGAATAACACCAATTCAAATGAAAACAACTTGATTTAAAAAATAAGATATATAGTGGATTGTCATCTGAAGAAAGATCTAGCTTTAGGTACAGTGAGGTTCACACTGCACCCATTTGTTCAATGGTTTTTATTTTAAAGAAGAAATGACAGGGGAATAAAAGGACTATTCTAAAACTGAGGATGGAAAAGAGAACTAATTAGCCAATCCTGATGGTGTTACATAAGTGGTTTACAATAAAATACATATATAACATATATATGTATGCAAACAAAATATATGTCAGAGTATGGTAGGTTATAGGGAGACAAAAACAGGAACAGGCCCATTTCAGAAGAAATGACTACTAGGTTTACAGGACTGTGACAGTGAGACATCTGACAGCATTCTATGTGGGATTTTATAAGAATAGTGCTTTTATTTTGAATGAAATTAAAACTGTAACTATGTTTGGCAGAAAAAGTGTCATATCCTAACATACTCAATGAGATTATTCTAGTGGCTATAATGAATGGGGAAAGGTTAGAATTAGGAAGTCTAGTGAAGGGGTATATTGCATTAAGGCTTGAGACTGTACACATTAACTCCCACACAGGTACTTTCAAGTCACTTTTCTGTGTGTGTTAGGGTGAGATGCTTTATTTATAACTCAAGTACGTGCTATCTTCCTCAATAAGATCTTACTGTTAAGTACTAGATGATAATCAAAATAATGCCAGCAGCCTCTAATATCTCTGGGTTTACTGGACTCCACTGGCTGACAACCCTCAAACAAGTAACTCATTCCTGACACTGGCCATTTTGTTAGCTTCTAGGGTCTGACAAGGACATTACTGCCCATATCCAGTTGTAGGACAGCTCCATTTGATCTCAATCTCCTCTCTCTGTCTCTGTCTCTGTCTCTGTCTCTATCTCTGTCTCTCTGTCTCTCTCTCTCTATATCTCTCTCTCTATCTCTCTCTCTCTGTCTGTGTGTGTGTGTGTGTGTGTGTGTGTGTATAACAGCTTCTACAATAGTAGATTTCCATGTGTCTTTTTGAAATGTCTTTAATGCTATTTCTCTGTCTCCACATCACCTTTTTTTACACACTATTCCTTGCTCTCTATCTCCAGCTTACCATTCCTTGTTCCTTTATTTCCTATTTAATCCTTATACCAGTGTGCTCTGTCTCTCATCCTTATAACACCCCTCCCCAACTATTCCTTAGTAATGTCCTGGCCTTTACAGCTGTTCCAAGGGAAACACACCTATCTATAAATTAAAAATTAATATCCTTGTGTGAGAGAGAAGATTCAAAAGAAACATTCACAGGCGAGAGAAAATACATGCCCTTTGCTTTTCTGTGTCTGGGTTACTTCAATCAGAATGATTGTCTTCTGCTCCATCCATTTATCTATGCATTTCACAATTTCACATGTTCATCTCAGAGTCATTGAATTTAACCATAAACCATGAATAATATGAATAGACAGAGGAGTAGTGGTGGTTTCTCAAATAGAAGGTACTAAGTGGCTCACAGAAGTTTAAAAAAAGAATGTCAGGTGAGCCACAGGAACATGTATTCACCACAGGTCAACAAGCCACTGTGACTCCTGTTAAGAAATCTCACTGTGTGCCAAGTACCTTGGGTTCCTGTCTCTTGACTATCTCACAGACACGGCTAGCCTAACATCAAACAACTAAACTTTTTCTTCTTCCCTGCCAACACTCTATATTCTCTCTCTACAACAGCATCCCTCTGTTCATCAAGGCAAAAGACTCTGGGAAGCATAACTTCTTTCTCCCCCTCAAAATTCAATGAGCCATAAAGTGCTGTGGATTAAGATAATGGGTTGTTTATCTGGACCAGGGTCCATGGGAGTATTCTTTGTTCTTATGGTCATGTGTTTCTTACAGTTGATTTCTCATAGCACAGATAATCGTATTTCTTCCACACAATCAATTTGCATATTGTCTTTGATTAATGCTGAAAGGCAACCCATTTATTTTTTCCCTATTTAATTAATGCATGTTTGTTTAGGCAACCATACACATGTCGGTGTGTGTGGCATCAGGCACATTGGAGGTCAGAAGATAACTTGCAGGAGTCAGTTCGTTTTGTCCAACATGTGGAACCTAAGGTTGGAACTTGGGTTTATCAGGCTTGGTGGCTAGCACCTTTACACACTGAGCCATCTCACTAGCCCCAGTTTACTCTTCAAATAGTGGACTTTTAAATATCCTTCCACCCTTCGGATTCCTGTTCTGTTACTTCTCTCCTCTCCTACACTCTTCTCTGCATGAAAAACGCATGCCATTCCTTTTAGTAACTCACATCTTCTGCTCAGCTTATTGCATATTCTATTTCCCTTCCCATCTACCAAGCCTATCCAAAGGTTGGCTTTGTCTGTCATTTGAAACAAGTGTGAGAACTCAGCTTCTGTCTTACCCAGCTAACTCCCTGGAGTCTTTCCCTGGAGGAGGCTTCTTGTTTGCTACACCATATCCTTGGAAGAAGCTGCTCCTAATCTCTCCCTTCCTTGCCTCTCAGGGTTCTTGAGGCTCCCAACTCAGCATCTTTGTTCAGGGGGATTTGATACCTGGCACTTCACATTCTGACAGCAGGAGGTTCTATAAAGGATGGATGGTCTTGACTGAGGACCAGCATTGACCCTCTGACTCTCAAAGAAGCCTGCTAGCTAAGAACTGAGTTTTCATTATAATAAATTTCCAACAGAACTAAACAACTATGTGGAGAAACGGAAGTAGCAGTGAAGTTCCAGAGGACACTCCTCTTTCCCACAGTGCAGATATGAGAGAGACTCATCATGAACAGGTTTTAACACTCAGACTAAGGATGCTGCCAGCTCACAAGTACAGTTTTGAGGAATTGTACACCTGACTCAAGTTGATGCCCTTCAGAGAGAGAAGTTCTGTCAGCTACGATTAGTGAGTTCTGATAGGTTTCATCAGGCTTTCAATTTCCTTATTACGGGTAAGGGTATTTATTGTCAAAATCCTTTTAAAGTTTAGCCTTTATGAGGTCCATAACTTCATCTTTTTTAAAAGTCATAATTTCGATGCCGGGCGGTGGTGGCGCACGCCTTTAATCCCAGCACTTGGGAGGCAGAGGCAGGCGGATTTCTG
>NW_022196898.1:79630221-79631538 GCF_008632895.1 Mastomys coucha
AAAAAAAAAAAAAAAAAAAAAAAAAAAAAAGTCATAATTTCGCATTCACCCATTGTCAACTAGTGTTGACAGCTTCTCTGTTGGAGAAGTTGGGACTGCCTTTGGTGAGCCACTAACAAAAGCCAAAGGAAATTTAAAAGTAGCTGCCCTGAGTGAGGGGGAATGAGAAGTTTCTGGAATTACCTTTTCCATAGAAAATAAATCTAATATGTTAAGCATATTAAAATCGTGAAATAGGAAAAATAAATACTAACCTTAAAGTTTCAATTATTGTAGATGTTGCTTTTAATCATATTTTAAAGGATAATGTCAAAACCTTGAATTCAAGCAAAACATAGCAACATTTGAAGGTGTGACAAATCCAAGCAAAATTCATTGTATCCACACACACATGGCTTTAGGAAACTCATTACTCATTACAGTGAATGTATTCCAAAGATATGTAATAGTATCTGACATGGCTATAGGAAACCCATTATTCATGTGAATGTATTCCAAAGATATGTAATAGTATCTCTCTTTCTAAAATAAAGCTTAAAATATGTTACTTGTGTAACCTAGGATTAGGGTTTCATGTGGACGTTTGGATTTAGCATTGATGATATTGTATTATCAGCTTGTCACCAAACTTCATCAGCTTCAGCGCTGAGGAGAGTAGGGACCGGTGATTAGCAGGACGCTAAATCTTCATCCAGCAGAGGGCGGTGGCTCTGCTTTCCGCTCAGCTCTGATCAGCAGCCCTGCATCCTCTAGGATCTGCTCCAAGGATTGTGCACTAGCTAAGCACAATCTGGTTAGAACTTATAAACATCCCCAAGGCTTCTGGATGGAAGGAAAGGAGAAGGAATCCCAATCGCCCATGGTTCCTGAGTTGGTAGTGGTGGAAGACCAAGCGAGGAGAACCGGCTCTTCTAGGGCACTCCACAACTTAATGCAGTCAAGACTTCACACACTGAGGAAGATATATCTTTTTGCTTCCTTTCTTCTTAACCTTTAAACTCTGTGTAAACATTTCAAAGAAGAAATTTAAACATGAAAACATAAAACATAAAAGAAGAAAGAAAAAGGCAAACAGCGTTTACTCTCCCGATGGGATACATAGCAGAAGCCATCACAGACATAAGTTTATTCCCCACAGACTGAGCTCTTTAAGAATGCTCACACAAATGATGTCCATGCAGAAGAGCAAATTCCTACTTTTGTGTTTGTTTCTTTGCTTGCATGATTTTCCCTGGTGTTAGAATTTTTGTTGTTCATTTGCTTATTTTTCTTTTGAGACTATTTTTACACATAAAAATTAAGTTTTACTCGTGTGTG
>NW_022196898.1:79631548-79703929 GCF_008632895.1 Mastomys coucha
CAGGAATCTGTGGAAGCCAGACATGGGTATCAGATCTCCTGGAACTTACAGGTGGTTGGTTGTGAGCTGTCCTCTGAATACTGGAAACCAGGTCCTCTTAACGACTGAACCAACTCTATGGCCCCGATATATTTTTTCTTCTATCTCGTGACTATTGTTACTCTTCCTTTTGCCTCTCATTCTTCTTTCAATCTCTAATGAAAGAGTTCTTTGGAGTTTTTTCTTTTCTGTATTTTTAAAATTACTTTCCTCAGCATATGAGAAGACAGGCTTCACTATGCTGTTTTCCTGCATTTTTGTTTCTATTCCTTATTCTTTTTTTATTAGATATTTTCTTTATTTACATGTCATATGACATCTCCTTTCCAGGTTTCCCCTCTGAAAAAAAATTTTGAAAAAAGGTAAATAAAAATATCCTGTTCCCTCCATCTCCCCCCTGCTCACCACCCCACCCTCTCCCACTTCCTGGCTCTGGCATTCCCCTACACTGGGGCATAGAACCTTCACAGGACCAAGGGCCTCTCCTCCCATTGATGACCAACTAGGCTATCATCTGCTATACATATGCTGCTGGAGCCATGAGTCCCACCATGTGTACTCTTTGGTTGGAGGTTTAGTTCCTGGGAGCTCTGAGGGTACTAGTTAGTTCATATTGTTGTTCATCCTAAGGGGCTGCAAACCCTGCAAGACTCCTTGGGACCTTTCTCTAGCTCCTTCATTGGGGACGCTGTGTTCAGTCCAATGGATGGCTGTGAGCCTCTACTTCTGTATTAGTTGGGCACTGTCAGAGCCTCTCAGGAGAAAGCTGTATCAGGCTCCTATCAGCCAGCACTTGCTGATATCCACAATAGTGTCTGGATTTGATGATTGAATATGGGAAGGATTCCCAGGTGGAGAAGTCTCTGGGTTGTCCTTCCTTCAGTCTCTGCTCCATAGTTTGTCTCTGCAACTCCTTCCATTGGTATCTTGTTCCCCCTTTTAAGAACGAATGAAGTATCAATACTTTGGTCTTCCTTCTTCTTGAGTCTCTTGTGATTTGTGGATTGTACTTTGTGTATTTTGATCTTCTGGGCTAATATCCACTTATCAGAGAGTGCATACCATGTGAGCTCTTTTGTGATTGGGTTACCTCACTCAGTATGATATTCTTCAGATCCATCCATTTCCCTAAGAATTTCATAAATTCATTGTTTTTAATAGCTAAGTAGTATTCCATTGTGTAAATGTAGCACATTTTCTGTATCCATTCCTCTGTTGAGGGACATCTGGGTTGTTTCCAGTTTCTGGCTATTATGAATAAGGCTACTATGAACATAGTGAAGCTTGTGTCCTTATTACATGTTGGAGCATCTTCTAGGTATATGCCCAGGAGTGCTATATCTGGCTCCTTTATTCCTTGTTCTTATCTACCCCTCCTCCACTACTCTTCCTTCCCCTCCAAATGTTCTCCTTCCCCCTGCAAACAGTCCCGCTTTCTGCTTTAAATCATTCGATTGTGAATTACATTGCTTTCTTTTCCCCCTCCCCACTGCCTCAAGATTCCCTATTCTACTTTCATGCTCCCATTTCTGCTTTTATAATACAAGCACCTACACACACACACATGAGCTCACACACACACACACATGAGCACACACATACAAGCACACATACACAAATATAAGCAGACACACAAATACACATACACTCACAAGCAAACACACAGCATATAAACACAAGCACACACACACACAACCACACATACACACACAAGCAAACACATGAGCACATACATACAAGCACACATGCACAAACACAAGCAGACACACAAATAACACAAGCAAACACAAACACACACAAGCACACAAAAGCACATATACACAAGCACACATATACAAACACAAACAGGCACACATATACAAGCACACACAAGCATATAAATAGAAGCAGATACACAGGCACACTTACACACAGAAGCACACACACAAGCACACATACAGACACTTTATATGTAGATTCTTCATATGAAAGAAATCATGGTATTTGCCTTTCTGAATCTGGCTCACTTCATTTCATATACAAATTTCCAGTTCCATTCCTGCAAAAGCCATGTTTTTATTTTTTCCTTATGGTAGAAAAACATTCTACTGTGTATAAACAACATTTTCTTTACCAAATGATCATTTGCTCAGTGCTCAGAGAACATTCTAGAAAAGAGTACAAAAAGACCCTATGAAACAGAGGACCAGAAAAAAATGCTGTGAGATTGTGTCTCCTAGAAATGACAAGGACGCTTCATCCATGATACGCCAATGACATGGCTGCCTAAATAAGACACAGGCAGGTAGAACATCAACAGACATTGCAACTTGAAACGGGGAGGTCTCATGGAGCCCCATGCCTAGACAAAGAACTACAAGCAATTAAGGAATGAGGGAAGCAGGAGAAATAGTCCTTTCTGAGGATGAGCTCCCCAATTGTTTATCCAGTACGCAGAGTTCAACCTTGAAATTATATACACACAAGCAACACTAACCAGACTCAGCCAGTTGTGTTTATAAATCTAGGCATTTACATATACATGTAACAATAACAAAGTAGAAGGGGCCATGAATTTGACATGGAATCATAGGAGAGTAGGGGTGGGATAGAAGGAGAATGGGGAAGGTGGTAAGATGTAAGTATATTTTAACTAAAATTGAAAGTATTTATACTATTTTTAATAATATTTTATTACTTCATTAATTTCATGCAAGGTATTTTGATTATATTCATCCCCTTCTAACTTGCTCAGACCCACCCTCACATCTCTACTCACTCAGCTTCCAATTTTTATCTGTTTTTCTTCCATTGAGTTCAGTGTGTGCTACACAATTACTCTTGGGTGAAGGGTTTAGCTTGGAATGTGTTCTACCTATAGAGGGTCACAACTCTAAAGATAATCAACTTTCTCCTTCCCAGATGGAGAGAAATTTTTAGAGACCCTATCCACATTCTAGAACCAAACAGTCATGCATTTTTCAAAAAGCATTTCTAGAAAGTACAAGGTTGTTAAATAAACTTTTTGATGCACAAAGCATGCTGCTACATTATGTGTTATTGGCCAAAGAAGCTCCTGAAATTCCCAAAACCATATTGCCAGTTGCTACTAGTTATTGATCACATGCCAGATCTAGATGATAAGTCCATATTGAAAAAATACACCTTGCTTTTTTCTATAAGACATAGGGAAATCAGCCCGGGACTGAGCTGAAAGCTCTCTCTCTGTGGCCTACTTTAGATCCATAGGCACTATGCAGGTGTCTAGTGATAATTTTTCACTGGCAATCCTGTTTGGTTATGAGCACCATGTCCTATACTACCAACAGATGAGGCAAACTGTGCCTACTGCCATGATATGTGTGCAACTTTCCACTTGGATTTTAGGTCCATTCCACAGAAAGAATTATTTCTAATACTGTAAGACAGGAAAATATCTGTGACTTGTGAGATCAGAGACTCTTGTAAGGAAATCTCTGCTATTATTTAGGGGGCTCCAGGAATGTGGGTTTTATTAGCTGTAGTATATACACATATGCATACGCACACACATACATACATATATAAATACACATACACACATACATATATACACATACATACACACACATATATATCCACACACATACGTACACATATATACACATAAATACATACATACATATATATACACACATACATACACACACATATATGCACATATATACATATACATACATACATACACACACATATATACACACATACATACACACATACATATACATATATGCACACACACATATATATACGTATATACACATACATACAAACATACCCACACATACATACTCACACATACATACATATACACATACATACATACACACACATATATATACACATACATACATGCACATATATATATATACACATACATACATACATACACATACATACATGCACACATATATATACACATACATACATACACACATACATATGCATATATATACACATACATGCACACATATATATTTTTACACGCACATACACACACACATATATACACATACATACATACACACACATATATACACATACATATATGCACATACACATATACACACACATATATATACACATACATACACACATATGCATACACATATATACATACACATGCACACATACATATACATACACATGCACACTTACATATACATACACATGCACACATGTACACACACACACACACACATTCATGCTGTGGTCCAAGTAGTCTAACACTGGCTGTCTCCTGATAGAAAGCCCAAGGAGGATATGGTAGTTGTTCAGTTTTCAAGACTGGATGTCTCAGTACTCCCAATTTGGTGCTGGAGTCTTGGGGAGTCTTAGAGAGCTGCCAGTTTTTGGTCTGTATCGGAGTCCTGAAAATGTAAGTTTGAACATCAGCAAAGGGGTGTCTTAGGAACAGGACAGATGATCTTTTTAGTGAGAATGAGGCCAAGCAGGCAAAAAGTGAAAATGTCCCTTCTTCCATGTCCTTTTATGGAGACTGCTTCCAGAATCTGTGGCCAAGATTCAAAGATGGACTTCTGACCTCAAGTGACCCAGAATTAGGGTGAGTCTCAAATAATCCAATCGAGAAAAACATCAGTCACAGTTGTAACCAGCTGCTTGGATTTTGGTTAAGGCAGGATGTAGTCAAATTGACAATGAAGGTTATCCATCACATGAGTCATCACCCAGACTAGGATAAGCTTGTCAGTGATGCAGCTGCCTTTGAGTCACCCATCCACCTGTAAGGAACACCTCCCTTCCCTATCTGCACTTTGTAATTAATGCCAATAAACTCACTGCTTCAACAAGCTTGACTTGGGTTGTATTATTTACTTAGTCTCTCCTTGGATGACAGTCTGGAATGACTAAAAGTTTGTTCACACATCCGCAGCAGAAGTCATGCAGCAAACCTCAGACCCAGAGCCTGAATAAAGTTCTTCTTGTCAGATATTTTGTCACAGTGACAAGAAAATAAAGTCAGTACATAAATGGGGACCATGAAAGGAACAGACATTGCAAAGACAACAAATGACAGAAATTAGCATATACATTTTAATAGTATCCCTGAATATAATTGGTTTTAACTCTTCAGTGCAAATACATAGACTGGTTAATTTCAATATATATATATATGTGTGTGTGTGTGTGTGTGTGTGTGTGTGTGTGTGTACATATATACATATACACATATATGTATGTATTATATATACATATGTATTATATACATTATATATACATGGATGTATACACACATATACATATATATGCTATATAATGAGTGTTATGTTACATATACTATATATAATATACATATTATATGTGTGTATATACATGTATGTGGGTATAAATGCACATATATACATGTATAGATAAATATAAGTATATACACACATATAATATGGTATATATGTGTGTATGCACATGTATGTATACATATATATGTGTATACATATACATACATGTGAATATATGTATATAGGCTGTCTGCAAACAAACATACTTCACTGGCAAAAATAAATATTCTGAAAATATTAAGACCCCCCCAAAATAAAGAAAAATAAAAAAACAAGTTCAATTTATTTTATCTATATATGTATCAGCCCCACCAGTTTGAAATCAAACAGTCTTCTGAAGGGGGAAGTGAGGATTAATGATAGAAAAGGCAGAAAGAAGATACAAAAGACAGATGTAGGAAGGCTGTAGGTCAATACCATGCCAGCAGTGAGTGTATTTTTCATAGCCTTTTTATATTACACAGCATTGTGGGAAGCAAAGCCTCAAGCTAACAGAAACAATGCTGAAATGTACACATAAGAAACTTATTCCAATCCTCTACTATACACATGCTGCCAAAACAATCAGTCCCACCATATATAGTCCTTGGTTGGTGGTTGAGTCCCTGAGAGCTCTGAGGGTACTAGTTAGTTCATATTGTTGTTCGTTCTAAGGAGCTGCAAACCCTTCAGCTCCTTTGGTCCTTTCTCTAACTCCTTCATTGGGGACCCTGTACTCAGTTCAATGGATGGCTGTGAGCCTCTACATCTGTATTAGTCAAGTACTGTCAGAGCCTCTCAGGAGATAGCTATATCAGGTTGGCTTGTCCTTCCTTCAGTCTTTGCTCCATAGTTAGTCTCTACAACTCCTTCTGTGGGTATTTTGTTCCCCCTTTTAAGAAGGAATGAAATGTCCACATTTTGGTCTTTCTTCTTCTTGAGTTTCTTGTGGTTTGTAGGTTGTTCTTCCTGAATTCCGAACTTCTGGGCTAATAACCACTTATCAGAGAGTGCATACCATGTGTGTTCTTTTGGGATTGGGTTACCTCACTCAGGAGAGGGTGGGGTGGCAATCAGGAGGAGGGGAGAAGCAACAGGGGTTTGTTCTTGTTGTTTTTTGGGGGGGGTTGGTCTGGTTTATTTTTTGAGGGGAATCTGGGAAAGGAGAAATCATATGACATGTAAATAAAGAAAATATCTAATAAAAAAAAGAAAAAAAAAAGAAACGTATTCCAACCCTAAAGCTCCCATATTCCTTCCACTCAGGCCAATGCAATCTTCATCCTCTTGCCTTGATACCCCCTCTTGTCATTCCATGCCTCAGTAAGTCATGAAAGCTGCCAATAGACTGTGATCCATCTTGACTCTCCCTGACAGGCAGACTTTTCTCTCTCTCTCTCTTTTTTTTTTCGTCTGCTTTAGAGAAACAGCAAATGGCTCCAAAAATATATACTCACTGGAACATGATTAGACTCTCATAAAACGAGTCATTTCCCTACCCCCATACCCTGCTAGAAGCCATCAATTGTGGAGACCATCCCTATCACACTTTTCTTGGATGGCTTCTGTTTAGGTTGTTACTTGGGGGAGGGGGCTGTAGGAGTTGTCACAGAAGCCTTCCATGTCTCTCTTTCCCACTACATATCTGAAATCATCCCTATCACAGCAAAAGTGTCTTTCTTACATCTTAGTGTCAGTAGGAGCACAGATCATGAGTGCAGAGCATTCACATGGTTAATCATGATAGCACAGACCATGCACATGGTCCCTGCCTGCAACAGGACCACAGACCTAGTAAGAGTTGTCAGGGGCAACCTGGAGCATGGGCATCACCATAACCTTAGGTGGCAATGCAGATCACTTACATCAATATGGCGTCCAGCAGACGCATAGCCCACAGACGTCTGCATGGCTTTCATTGGTAACACTTACCATGGACACCAACACAGAGCCCAGCTGCAGTAGGACTTCAAACCTAGACATGGCCCTCAGTGACAGCAGGAAACCTGGCATCACTATGGCTTCAGGTGACTGCCTAGAACCCTCAGATCGGTATCTCTCTCCTGCCCCTACCCTGTGACAGTATAGCCCATGGTCATCTACATGGCTTAAGGTGGTAGACTTCAGTTGCAGTAGGACCTCAAACTCAGACATGGCCCTCAGAGAGAGCATGGACCCGAGCATCTCTATGGCCTCATGTGGCAGTGCAGGTCTCTCGAATCAGCCTGGTCCTTACCATTGTAGTTATGTTTCCACTTCTGCCCCTCACCAGAGTGCATATTCTGTTCCACGTTCTATGTCTCTATCACATATCCGTTCATCTTAGTGGTGCCTGCCAGCCCCATGCTATGAGGCAGTACATCCTCGAATATCTATGAAATCTTCAGGGCTGTTGATCATTTTACCAGCCTTAAAGGGGGAGCCATTAGGCAGTATGAGGAATGCCACTAATGACAATCCAGAAAGACTTCAAGTCCCATGTTCTCTTACTTCTAGAGTCCTGGGATGCACCTCCTTTCCTTCTAAGACTTTTTTTTTCATTACATCTGAACTTGTATTAACTATTGCTATTGTTGTTGTGACATAAAACCTAATGTAATCAGTGTGAAGTAGGTTAGTGTTTATTCTGGTTTATAATTTGTAGGGATATAGCCCATCATAATAGAGAGAGGATGAATCTTTACCTTTCACATCTCTTACCGAAAGTGGAGAGACTAGAAGCACAACTGGGCTGCAAATGTTAAGTTCTGTCTCCCGGTAGCAAATGTCCCCCAGGTAGCCCAGGTAAGGCCCACTGGATAAAACTTCCACAGCATCTCAAAATATCATCACCACTTGGGGACCAGGCATTCAGGTGAATTTGTATGAAATTCCATATAAAAGTTATACCAGGAATTCCTATTTTGCCTGTTATTCAGAGTATCAATTGCAGCTAAATATTTCTAGACCTACGTTTTCCTGTCACTTTGGAAGCCCAAAGTGTCATAGGATTATGGAATATTTGAAATTAGCTGGTGTGAATCAGAATACTTTGTAATTTTAAAAAATGCATAGACTTTGAAGATGTAGTACGAAAAACAGAACATAAAATGTCTTATTAGTTTTTTTAAGTGTTAAGTATTTACAATGATGTTTTTTATTTTTTTCAGCTAAATAAAATGTGTCAATAATACAAACTCATTTCTTAAGTTTTTAATATATGTATGAGGGTATTTAAATTTACCTATGAAGAATGCATAATTTTTATGAAAGTGCTGTTAAGAAGGGCACATATCCAAACACCCTCCAAGCCCTTACTACCGATGTGCAAAGCACTTAGATTGTCAAATAGAAGTGTTGATGTCTTTGATTCTGGACAGGAAACAGAAAAAATAATAGAAATAGGAGATGTTCAGTGTGGTCAATAATATACGTTCTGACTTTAGAAGGTTATTTGTTTCAAAGTCTTGGAGTTAAAAATCTGGTATCCCAGAACAGACTGCCCACTTTTCATGTTTGTTCTTAGATAATTTCTCCTGTCTTTCAATCATATTTCTGTGCAACTTTCCATAATATAATCTTCATTTCTTTTAGTGTTCACTTCTGAAGTTTCCAGTGTCATGGTAACTTTATATTAAATACATTTATATGCTTACTAGATGATGCTCAACTTTACAGATGAAGTTCATCTTAAACCACAAACATAGCCACGGGCAGTCTTCCTTTGAGGCACTGTGAACCACAAACCTCAGCCATAACACTCATTCTTAATATCTGGAACATGATTAGTATTAGTGAAGTTCTAAAGTCTACCCATTGCCACTTTTGCCTGCAGAGAAATCGCTTAAGTGGGTTGAAGGAAAACTCGACTTCTTCTTAGTAGCTTGTAATGGGACTTCGAATCAAACAACTTGGGGTTTTAATTGTGGTCTTACAATGTTCTAACAGTGTAACAATGAATTTGTCACTCTTCTCAAGCTAATTTTCCTGTTTGGCGAAGATGGGAAATAACAACAGCATTGACCACAAAAAGTTGTTGAAAGGAAAAAGAGAAATAATTCAAATGCCTGACATTTCCTAAATACATGACAAATGTATTGTTTACAATATAACTAGGAGACAAAATAGTTATTTCCAAATAGCAGTCATACATTTTACAGAAGTTAAACACTACAGAAAAACACAAGAAAATAAAAGTTAACTCAACTATTCACAATTAACAGATTGAAAAAAAAAAGAATGAAAGTTGTAACAATCTAGAAATAAAAAGAATGATTTTCAAAGCAAAATTATTTCCTGATACATTTGTCAAGGTTGACAGGCTCTATCAGCTACATCTCAGTTTACCTCATCCTAAATGTTTTCCTGGACATTCACTGATGTGAATGACAAAGATTTTAGCATATTTCAATCATTTTACCACAGAATAATCATTCTTGTGGCTTAGTCTACTTCATTCTGTAAAACTGTATCCACCAAAACGTTCTTGTAGTCTATTCTTCAAACAGTTCATTCTCCCTTTTACCTTTTTGTTTATGCACTTTAACTTACTGCTTGAATATTCAGCAGATTTAGAATTTTTCAAATAATTACATTGGCTCATAGGCACATGTACACAGTGCTGGAAGAAAAACGCGTGAAGCTATTGATATGGTTGGGTAGAATCCTTGTGTGAAGATTTAAGTTCATCTCCAACCAGTTTTCAAGAACAATGGAGAGCCTCTAAATGACATTTTGATACCTAGGTCGAGGTATTGCTGACAGCATTGAGAGAAATAAATAAAAGACCGGAAAGTCTGCTCAGGCTTAAGATCTCTTGCTGTTCGCCCAGTGGACCCATTCCTACTACCCACATGGTGGCTCACAACCTCATGTAGTACTGTTTCTAGGGAATATATTTTTGCCTCTGCAGGCACATGCACACACATGGTGCACATACATTCACTTAGGTGCACACATATACACATAAAATAAATCATTATTTTTTAAAAAAAGAGAGAAACACTTTCAGCTTGTGATAGGCAACCCTAGGCAATAGCAACAGCCCATGTTGATTTCAGAGTGATTTGAACTCCTCTGACCAAAGACTTGAAAGGAAGCTTCTCATTCCTGCTACAGGGGTTTTCATTAGTCTATGAGTCATGGGGGCAACACCCTAAGTGACATAGCTTCATTTTTATATGTGCATATTCATTTATATTTATCTATACGTTATATGTAACTTAGGTGAAATATAAAAATACAATTTCCTATAGCCTTTCAAATGTCCCTAGTATTATTAATCCCCCCTCAATTAATTAACTCCTGTTTTCCAGTTTTCCTTCATAGCACCTGTCCCATGCTGTTCTCCTCTCTCCTCATGGTCCTCTTTACTTTCCTGCTCTTTACACTTACTCTCAGCCATATACTCGTGTCTGAAGATCAAGAACTATGATCCACAGATGAGAGAAAGCCCATGGTAAAAAGCTATTGACAGCCAACGATGTTCAGAGAGGAGCGAGCAGTCCTTCCCAGGGAAGAGCCCCTTCATTTTTTCTCTAATGCCCAGGTCAGCCCTGAAAATGGATAGATGTGAGCAACACTAGATGTACTCAGCAGGTTGTGCATTCATATATTCATTTGTGTATATAAAAGTAATCTTTAAAGAAAAAGACATGAGTTTGAGATGAAATGGTGGGTGGGGCAAGACTTGGGAAGAGTTGGAAGGAGAGGGAATGATATAAATACAGTACACATATTTAAAGTTAAAAATACTTAAATAAGAGAAAACTATCCTTGACAACAACATGTGTAGTACAAAATAGACATGTACTATCCAACTGTTTCATTACTACTGAAGCAGGAAAAGTGTAGTCAGCCTGACTAGTGTTGGAGTTCTAAACGTCCAGTGGTGTTCATGGCTTGTCTGATCACGGAATGAGAAAACAATGTGTAGCTGGATGCTCTTGTTCTGTTACTTCTTTTCATTGTGTGTACCATTTTCTTTTCTCTTTTTTCTTTCCCTTTTTTTAAAAAAATAGTTTTTTAAATATAATATATTCTGATTATGATTTCCCTCCTCTAACTCCTCCCCATTCCTTCACATTCCCCCACCCACCCAAAATTTTCTCTTTCCATTAGATATGAACAGGCATCTAAAAATATTAATAAAGAAAATTAAAGAGGTAAAATAAAAAGAGACAAACTAGAATAGAGAAAACAAACAAACAAGAAAAATAATCAAAGAAAAAGCTAAAAAAATAAATAAATACATATTGAGACATGGAGACACACAAAGAAATACCATAAAAACCCTAAACCAGAAACTATAATATATATATACAAAGGATTTGCAGTATAAAAAATAAATAAATAAAAAATAAAAATAAAAAGGCCTGACAAAAACCTTATTAGAGAAAAAGACTCCAAACATGTCATTGAGTTCACTTTGAGTTGGTCATCACTGCTGGGATGGAGCCTTTCTTTAAGAGTGGAATCTTTTTAATTTTGTATGCAGTGTTTTGTTCAAAGGCAGCCTTTGTTCTCAACCTTCACCGCACAGTTGCTCTCTCACGCCAGCACCGCCTCTCTCTCGCTGAGCTCCAGCCAAAGCAGAAGGCACGGGTAAGTAAGGAGGTGCCCATACCATGGCTCCTACAAAGCAGATTGCCCGCAAATCCACTGGTGATAAAGCATCCAGGAAACAACGGGCTACAAAAGCCGCTCACAAGAGTGCGCCCTCTACTGGAGGGGTGAGGGAACTTCATCGTTACAGGCCTGGTACTGTGGCTCTCCGAGAAATCAGACTCTATCAGAAGTTTTCTGAACTTCTGATTCTCAAGCTCCCCTTTCAGCGTCTGGTGCGAGAAATTGCTCAGGACTTCAAAACAGATCTGTGCTTCCAGAGTGCAGCTATTGGTGCTTTGCCCAAGGCAAGTGAGGCCCTATCTTGTTGGCCTTTTTGAAGAAACCAACCTGTGCGCTATCCATGCCAAACGTGTAACAATTATGCCAAAAGATATCCAGCTAGCACGCCGCATACACGGAGAATGTGCTTAAGAGTCCGCTCTGAGGGGAAACATTTCATTCTCAAAAAAATTATTTTCCTCTTCTTCCTTGTTATCAGTAGTTCTGAATGTTAGATATTTTTTCCATGGGGGTCAAAGTTACCTAAGTATATGATTGCGAGTGGAAACATAGGGGACAGAATCAGGTATTGGCAGTTTTTCCACGCTCATTTGTGTGTGAATTTTTAATATAAATGCAAGATGAAAAGCATTAATGCAAGCAAAATATTTCAGTGAACACATTTCAACAGTTCAACTTTATAACAATTATAAATATACCTGTTAAAAGTATCGACCTGCGAAGTATCCATATTACTTGACCACCACAAGTTCTAGTCCTCCTATGAGAGAGGCAATGAGATTTCTGTTTAAGTTTCTAGATACTGACTTTTGTTCAAATTATAGTCCTTTAATGCTGACAGAAGCTATTGCCTGGGCAGGAGTTATATTTGGAGAGATTTAAGGCTCACAGAATTTTATAATACTATGAGTATTATACTATGAGTTGTCTATTTTAGGTTGTAAGTATATCCATTTATTCTATTGTATATTATAATATTCAATAACACATAAACTAGTAACAATAATTTTCTTTCCCTTTTTCTTTATTTTCTTCTTTCTTTCTTTCTTTCTTTCTTTCTTTCTTTCTTTCCTTCTTTCTTTCTTTGAATATGTACATACATGTGCACCCAGAAGCCAGAAGACATCTTTTCATATCAATCAGAGTAGCTTTTGACACATGATCTAGCATTGGCTAGAAAGAGAGAAAGAGAGAGAGAGAGAGAGAGAGAGAGAGAGAGAGAGAGAGAGAGAGAGAGAGAGAGAGAGAGAGAGAGAGAGAGAGAAAGAGAAAGAGAGAGAGAGAGTTGAGCAGAAGCTAAAGGAGCAAGCCAGTGAAGTGTATTCTTTACTGGTTTCTCCATTAGCTCCTGCACTGACTTCCCTCAATGATGGATGGATGGTGACCAGGACATGGCAACTGAAATCCTCTTTCCTCCCACAACTTGTTTTCATTTGGAGTGTTTTCTCACAGCAACAGAGAACAAATTAGAACACTCTCAATATCTCTTATACATAAAAATGACTGGTTTTATGTGTTATCTGAGAATTATAAATCATTAAAATCTTCCTCATGGGAAATCTGGTTTAGACCATTTTACTTTAATTTTTCATCAAGAAAATTAGTAAAGCACAAGAATATGCGGAAAAATTTAATTAAGTGGATGTTCCCTGTTTTACATAATGACAGGATTAGAATATTAGACTGCATATGCTTGTAGACATTATAACCATTGCATGGCATGCCATGAACTTTGAAAATTGAACGAACAGGTGTTTATATTTGCAAACCCATGTGCACAAAATATACATAGTGGAAAAATAGATGTTGTACAGTATTTACAACATGTATTCACTTTCTGAATTCGTCTCACATTCTCAGAGAGGGTGGGTTGAAAATATATGGATTCTTGAACATTCAAATAATTCACTTTTCTATTTTTGTTGGTTTCTTATATATATGCATATATATATACATATATGTATATGTTTTGTTGTTCTAAAATATAATTTGGGGATTATTTCAAAACATTAAGAGTATACTAAATAAAGTGAATGTTTTAATTTGGCGTCTATGGTTTTGAGAAAATTATAATAGAATGCATTGTGCACGGCTAGTGAACCATAACAAACAGCAAAACTTCATTTTGACTTACTGAGGAGAATAGACTACCTGATGAGTACTTGTGGTCACTTTATGCCATCATTATAAATGTGTAGGAATGCTGGATACTATCAATGTAAAGTGCAATCCTGAAACAGACCTGTGACAATTTTCCATGCGGCCTTTGAGGTAACATTCTTATTTTTCTCTACATTGTACATTCAGTTGTTCATTTGACTTCACTTTTAAAGATGATGATGATGATTGTGGTGATGATGATGATGGTGATGATGATGGTATGTATGTGTGTGTTTGTGTGTTTGAAGGACAATTAAAGAAAAAAAGTCATTTGGGAAGAAGCAAGGGCAGGGGCACATGGGAGCAACTAGAAGAAGAAAGAGAAGGAGAATGGAATTATATTTTAATTTAATAAAGTAAGTAAATATTTAAATTATGTGTATGTTTATGTGCCTATATGTTTGCATGCATACTATAAGAATGCATAGCTAGCAAAATTCAGATGAGGATATTTGATCCCTTAGCTTCTATGTAGGTGCTGGAAATTGAACTTAGGGCTGCAGCGAGAGCAGTAAGTGCTCTTAAACACAGCATGTCCTATCTTCCTTTTCTCCTCTTCAAAACCTCCCACATACCCTTCCTTGCTCTCTTTCAAGCTCATGGTTTCTTTTTCATGCATTGTTATTACATGTAAATGTTTATGTGTATGCACATGTATATTTCTAACTACCTGCCTAGTCTGTAGTGTTACTTGTATATGTTTTCATGGCTAACCACTTTGTAGTGGATAACCAGTTGGTGTCCTTCCCTGTAGAAGACTATTGCTCCTGCTCTCAGCATTGCAGTTGCCTGTAGCTATTTGTGTAAGGTTGTGGCCTCATGGGCTTATGACTTTTGAAATTGTTAGCATTTTATACCTTAGATTTGGGTTGAAAAACAAGACCTAAGCCAGCTTCTTAAATGCTGTGTCTTAAGCCTCCATATTCCTTGTTAAGGTAGATGAAATCAGACAGAGAGTTGGTGGTGGGGAGAGGAAGGGAAGAGAGAGACAGAGGATGGGGGAGAGAGAGAGAAAGAGACACACAGAGAGATACAGAAAGACAGAGAGATAGAGACAGAAAAAACAGATGGGGAGAGAGACAGACAGAAAGGGGAGGGTTTGAAAGAGTGTGCATGGTATAACATATACGTTTTACACAATATGTAAGTTATATGCTCTACACGTCTCTATTATAAAGTAATCCCTCTTCATTTTAAGTACTCCATTTTTCATAATAGATTGGTGACACATTAAAAGTAAGAGACACAGTCAGATATTTTCCTTGTTGAGTTTCAAGATATTAAAGTGAAACGCCAAGTGCCCCTTGGAAAATTACAGTACAGCTGACATGCCAGTTATATTTCTATCTCTGTAACAAAGTGTGTGTCACTTAGGACATGACAATTTAAGAGAAGGCTTGCTTTGGGTCACAGGTTCAAGGTTTCAGCCCACGATCACATAGCTTTATTATTTCTGGATACAGTAAATCGTAGCAGAAGAGCATGCGGCAGAAAGCTTTACACTTAATGGCAACCTGGAATCATACAGGGAGAGACATGCAAACCAGCAGCAGCCTGTATTCACAGTGACCCACTTCTTTCAACTTAGGCTCCATTTTATAAACTTTCCAATATTACCACCAGCTGGGGACAAGTCTTTAACCAAGAGTGAGCATCTCATATACAAACCTCAATTGGTAATATGTAGAGAACGGTTAAGGAAAGGCTTGAAGGTTCAGGAACTAGAATGTTAATTATCATATTGGCTACCTTCCAAAGGCCTGAACTTGATAATAGTTGACTCCTAACTGCTGACGCTGACCCATTGTTCTTCTGTCTTAACATTTGTTCTCATTATCATCTCCTCAAGACTTATACCGGAGCAGTAGAGATCCTCTTGGGGCTTCCAGTCAAGTCTCCCGGTCTTGTCCATTCACAATAATGACCTTCGTTAAGTCTGTGCACCTTGCTTTCACGTGCCAGGCAGCTCAGTCAACCCATGCTCTTAGACTTTGGGCTTTTGCTGTCACTGTACCTCGGCCCTCCATTAGTAGCTGCAACAAACCCAGACCCACTGGGCTTTATTTTCTTGGCCTGGATTCAAGATTCCTAGCTTTTCTCGCTGCTGGTCTTCGGAGCGCTGATCAAGGGCTCCCCAGTGGACAAGGATCTACTTGCCTGTTTAACTTCTGTCCTCGGCATTTCAAAATTATTAGTCAGGCCCTGGACTGGGGCCAAGAGAATATGAATATTTTAAGATGCACACTTACTCCTGCACTCTCCTTACCTCCAGCATCTGGAAGACAGATAATGACTCCCCCAGAGTCTTGCTTATCCATAGCCCATATTAATTTTGGTTATGCTCCTAAGTTAATAGCTCATTGCTGGCTATTGAGTTTAGAAAAGCACAAGTGGACCTGAAGAGTTCTGGCATGCTGAATTAGCACAAGATGGCTTTTGGACATTGGACAGACAAGTGGGATGGGAGGCTTGTGCCCCGGAATACTTATAGCTGAAGGTACTGCCCAACCTTTTCCTCTCATCAGTCGACTCTGCCATTTTCGTTCCAATAGGATCCCTCCATGACAGTTAGATTAACTATAAGATAAGTGCGGTTTCAAGCCAACTTATTGTCAGTGTACGTTTCCATTCCTAAAACCCTCGCAATCCCCAGGCACTTGTGCCTCCAGCTGCATCTCTATAAATACAAGGTCCTTGTTAGGAGCCCGACTGCTAAACTCATCTGCAAGTATGCTGCGTCTCACTGAAGGCCAGTCTCTCAGCCACCTTCCTCTTTCTAATTTCTCTGGCCTCTAGTATTTTTCTCTCTTGGGAAAGGTAACTCTTTTTTCACTAGCTTTTGATTTCTAGGGACCACAAAACATAAATTGAGTCTGTGCATGAACGAAGGGAACCAGCAATGAGCCTACTACCCAAGGACAGATAGTCAAGCACCTGTCCTGGCTTCACTCTTCAAGGAATTGCTCCTTTGCCAGGCTTGGCTTCTCAGCTTTTCCTTTGACCACTTACGACTTCTCTTGTGCATCTTGGCTAAGCTTTCCTGTGACCCCATAACCCACTCTTTGTCGTTTTCTTTCTTGGCATCCATTATCCTTTCTTTCTCTGGAAGATTTCCCAGAAGCGTACACCTGCTGAAACAGCTCACCTTATCTGCCATGTTTCCTTTTCTCTTTTGATTTATGCAAACTTAAATGGAAAATAAAACTAATTTCTTGTTAATAAACACTTAAAATAATTCTTGCATAGTAGTAAAATTTGTCAAATAACTTGTGTATACTTTAAGCTTATAGCCCAATTCTTCATAGAATTTACATTGTAATAAATATTAAAAAGTTGAAAAGAAGCGGCCATTGCCTACAAATACTTGGTGTTGTTTATTTAGAAATTTATACTAGCAAAATATTTATATGAGATGAAGAAAACATTCAGCCTGAATATTCTGTTGTGTGAAAATGAACCAAAAATCATGCTTTTGTCATGGAAGCAACACTTCCTTTTCTGGTCTTCATTAATGACATATGCTAGAACTTACAATAAAAATTTAAATTGCATATGAAATCAGACTATATCATACATGAGGATATCTATTTTGTTTCTTACAGTCAATAGAAAAAACGTGACCCAGCAAACTTTACTTTCTATTACATTTAAACAGTTGACTATATATTACATATAATGTATCTGAAATAAGGCTTTAATAAAAAAGGTGTTAGCATAAAAGTATACAATAAACATGATAGGTATTATCTTCTCTATATTTTTTCCAAAAATTAAATTTAAAAGTTTGTACAACATCGGTGGCAAAGAAGAATTCAACACTAAAAATGGATAATTAATAAAGGCTGAATATGTGTCACCTTATGTGTCAAAAAGTCTAAATTATTATTCTGTGTTTACAATTCCATTCTAGTTATAATTCACCATATATTACATCAAGCACCTGTGATCATGTGTATTCATACTAGAAACATTCTAAGATTTATTTGAATTTTAATGTATTTGAATGGCTTTATGTGGCCTGTTTCCCCAACACCTGAAAAATATTTTGTTACTGGGAACCTTACTTAAATTTTTGAGATACAATTAAAACTCAAATAATATCAAGGTATGTATTAACAGAGAGGGTATTTGAGCTGCCAAAACAAAAATATAAGATGGAACATTGTGACAAATACAAGAAGTTATTTAAGTACTGAGAGAGTGTTCCTAAGGACTGAGGTCCTTAATTGGTTATCCAATTCCAAACAGTCATCTCTGTCATCACGTATATAGCTCAGTAGGTTATATTTGTATGTCACTGCATTTATGTAGGCATCTGATAAAACCAATTAAAGAAAAAAGGCCATGAATTTGAGAAGTGAAAGATTATATAAAGAGGTGAAAGGTAAAAAGTAGAGAAATGATGTAATCATATTCTAATTAAATAAATACATATTTTGATGTTGAGAATGAAATATAAAGTATAAGCAGAAAAAGTATTTGAATAGGAAAACTTGTAATGAAAATATCCTAAAACACAATAAAAAGAAATTTAATAACTGAAATAAAAACTATGTGTCTTCTAGAAATATTAGAGGCTACACCTATGAAGCCTCACCAACATGACTGCTTAAACCTGACCTGAACAAAGCTGACACCAGCAGATGTGATCATTTACATAGACCTGTAAACCCACATAGAACTTTTAGAATCGATTATAAATCAGGAAACAAATAGATCTTGTAAATTTTTCAGAACAAAATGTGTGCATGTTCAATGCCCCCTCTATACTGAAACAAAATTAAGCAATAACATGTAGAGGAACAAGTGAGCAGGATGCTTAGCCATTTTAAAATTTAATTGTATACCTTTAAATATATTTTATGTTGTGCAATAGATAGAAATTGTAATTTTAGACAGTTTCAATTTTGTAACTGCATCCACTAGCTATGAGACATATCCAAGAGGGGAAAAAAGAAATATTGTAGCCTTAAATGCTCTTAGTATTAATCAGAAAAGAATGAAAACAAATTCAATATTCAACTCAAGAAATTAACCAAATCACCCCACCTCACAAAAGCTAGAACTTTTGTGAAACACATGGGGAAGCAATAAAAATTAAGAGCAGAAGCTAACAGACATATGATGGAATTGGCATTGTCTTAAATAAGTCTTTGAAAAAACCCATGACATAGACAAGACTCTCAAATAGCAAGTGAAAGCATGACTACAGGCACAAGTTAAAATTGTGTAAGCTGATTTAAGCATACATATGGAGGAGAGTCATTAAAAATATATTTTGGACCAAGGCCTATAGCTCAATGATAGTTGTCCTTGCCTAGCATGTACCAGGCCCTGGATTTGAACCCTAGCACTAAAATACACACACACACACACACACACATGCATATGCGTGCACACACACACATGCATGTAATTCATGTATTACAAAAATAGCTATACAAATTGAAAATGTACATTGCATAGTAAATCTATGGAATACATAAACAAACCAACTATTCAATATCTGCTTCTTAGACCATAAAGAAAATGGAAAATGTTGCAAAGGATCTATGTCAAAGAGAGATAAGTTCTATCAAACCTACGACAAATCTATCCTAGCATATATTTGAGCTCAATTATGTGTTGCTTTTACTTTTAAAATATAGTTGAATATTTTATTTTATTTTATTTTGTCTTAATCTCATCAGTACTCAACTTTTCTTTCTCTTGGGAAGCAATATCTATTATATATGGCTTGATCTCAGTTATCTTTATTTATGGACACTCCTATTTTCATTACCAGTCAATTCATTACAAATGAAAGTTATTTTTAGTCATTATTGATTATATTGGGTATAGCTTTAATGAAAGACAGCCCTATGGTTTTTAAATCTGACATTGGTCACTGTTGTGTTTTGTTTTTGGTGTGTTTTTAATTTGTTCTAATAATCTATAGTACTTCCCATCCCACCCTAGGGCCATTTTCTTCTTTTTCTGTACTTGTACTGGGTTTTGATTAGTCTGCTATCTTCTGATATAATACCATGTAGGATATATTTTTGGAAATTTTTATAAGTTTCATAGGAGTTCATACTTAGTAATTATTAGTCTGTTTATCAAGCAGGAAAAAGAGCTGAGGAGGAGGGCAACCCAATAGGAAGACCAGCAGTCTCAACTAACCTGGACCCCAGAGATTTCTCAGATACTGGACTACCAACCAGGCAGCATACACCAGCTGATCTGAGGCCCCCAACACATATAGAGCAGAGGACTGCCTGGTCTGGCCTCAGTCAGAGAAGATGCACCTAACCCTCAAGAGACTTGAGGCCCCAGGGAATGGGGAGGTCTGATGGGGTAGGGATAGGAGGTTGGGGACATCCTCTTGGAGACCAGGGAAGAGGTATGGGATATGGAACAGTCAGAGGGTGGGCCAGGAGGAGGATAAAGACTAGACTGTAAAAAAAAAAATTAAAGAATGAAGAAATGAGACATTTATTTTTTCATATTTTTTTCATTGTTTCCAATGATGTCTTATTTCCTCAAAACAGGAAAGGAGTGGGACAGTATGATGTTTTAGTCTCTTCTAGCTCATGTTATGACTAGAATTTTGGACCATGGAGCCAGCGTGCCTTGATTCAAACTATAGTCTATTTGTACACTATCTTTGCTGTTTCGCTTTCCTTATTGGTAAAGTCAGAGTAATGCAATACCAATCCCGTCATCATATGAAGTTTTCAAAAAAATAAATGAATTAATTTACATTAGAGATTTAGAAAAATACCTGATGTAAGCTAAGCAACATAGAAGTGTAGCAGCTTTGACTTGGTTGAAAGGTGCCCTAGATGAACAAAAGGCAGGGTTCAATGTTCAATTGTCCGGCTCATTCTAATTTTGGAAAGAATAATTTGTAATTATATGTGTCTTCTCTCCTCACCTTGACTTGCCTTTGTGGGTAAAACATTGATTGTTTGAATGATTGAGAAGGTCATATTCTAAGCAGACTAGACCAATGGTTCTCAATCTTTCTAATGCTGTGAACTTTTAACACAATTTCTTGTGCCATGGTGAAACCCAACCATAAAATATTTTCACTGTTACATCATAACTGTAACTTTGCTACTTTTATGAATCATAACGTAAATATCTGTCTTTTCCAATGGTCTTGGGTGACCTGTGTGAAAGGATCGTTTGACCTCCAAGGGGATCGCAACCAACAGATTGAGCACCACTGATTAGTGCCTCCTTCTCTCTTCATGATGAAAGCACTGAGTCCACACAACGCAACTGCTGTTTCCTTTTTGCTTAGTCGTTTGCTTCCAGTTGTCATTTTGAAACAAATGTAGGAACAAGATAAGGGAGGGTGTGTGTAGGGGCTATAGACCCAAGGATTGAGCATTTGACCTCCCTAGCAAACAGCACCTCCGGCTGGCAGTGAGACCTAGGTTGGAGATAGTACTTATTTATTATTAATAGAAATATATACTCAATTTCTAAGTTTATGATTTCCACATGAAAATAAGAAAGTTTTCTCCCAACAGTGCTTTGACAAGCATTATTTCTTTAAAACATCTAATAATTATATTTTTACCTGTGATGTCATTTCTTAGGTTAGCATTGTAAAGATTTTTTTTTTTTTTCTGAATTGAAATGTTCTCTTCCAGAAGGAGAACGGACACTAATTAAATTTAGGTAGCTATGGAAACTTGCAAGGTTCAAACACCTAAGGAAACTTGGATGATGTTCTGGGCCCACTCTATGGTTATAAAGAGTATATGATTTCTGGGGAGAGAGGAAACTTACCAGTGATGCTGTCTGATGCTGTTCAGGGAGATCTAGGGACCCAGCTTTTGTGCGTCATTGCTCATGTTAGGGTGAGGCTTACTGTGATGCAGCTGCCTTTGAGTTAGCCACGCATCTGTAAGCCACCTCAATAAACTCACTGGTGCACCAAACTACACTTGGCTAGAATAGTTTCCTTAGCCTGGCCTTAGTGTCCTGTATGAAGTGAGTATATATATGAGCTACAAATAGCAAATAAGAAAAGCTCTGTCTTAATTAGGGCTTTACTGCTGTGAATAGACACCATAACCAAGGCAACTCTTATAAAGAATATTTAATTGGGGCTGGCTTACAGGTTCAGGCCATTATCATCAAGGCAGGAACATGGCAGCATCCAGGCAGGCATGGTACAGGATTTGCTGAGAGTTCTACATCTTCATCTGAAGGCTGCTAGCAGAATATTGACTTCCAAGCAACAAGGATATAAGAGTCTTAAAGCCCATGCCCACAATGACACACCTACTCCAACAAGGCCACACCTCCAAATAGTGCCACTCCATTCATAGACCAAGCATATTCAAACCATGACAAGCTCTTTTGTGCAATACTCAAAACTGAATAGAAAAACGTAAGTGGCTGTCTGAGGAAAGCAACTGTGCTATTTGCAACTGCCATAAAATATATTAAATAAAATAACCACAAACTAGTATAGTCATATGTATTCTTCGAGTAAAGCTAGTGAATGTTCTTTCTCTTTCTTCAGGAAAACCTTCTTCCTAAAAATGGGATTTTTGAAATGATTTCCCTGGGATTTTTTTATTTTTTTCATCATCTATAGACTTTTAAATGAGAACTCCCATCTTTCGTGGTGTGGTACCTTTTAGTACCATTTATGTCATTGTCACTTGTGGTTTTTACTTAATTTCAGAATATTTGGCAGATTTTTCCTTTGGAAAAGTAAAACTGATTAATTGAAATCAATAGAAACAAATGATACAGCCTTTGAAAAGATGTATGACAGTCATCTACACTCTTTTTTAGTCAAAAGTCTCTTTCCATTCACTTTTATCATCCCACCATTGTCTCTGTAAGTGAAAAGAAACAACAAAGAACAAAAGAGTGTAATTTCTTGAATCTTGCTTAGTTCTCTGTCATTTAAAATAATATCCTGCATAAGGATCTTGATGATAAAACAGGTGCAAGACGATGCAAAATAAAGTAGGAACATGCTCTATTATGGAATTTCAAAATCCCCTTTCTCTCTTGTTGAACTCTGAGCAGTCTTACACTTGAATCTACCAAATATTTTTCCAACTCCAGTAGTTGAACCTCTTGCTAATTGAAAAGTAATGTCTGTGCGGTTGGCTGGTATTCCAGTCATGCAGCAGATGGCTCTTGTGCACAAACAAGTCAGGAGTTGCATGGGACAGCAAATTTTATGGCCTTGCCTCCCCCGAGCTCACTGCCATTGTCTGACACATTCTCAGAGGAAACACTTTGGATAACAGGTGTTGATAGCCTTTCACATTGAAAAACTATCTCAGTGGCGTATGCTTTGCATATTTTTAAGTAGTCATGAAAAATTGCCTCTTGTTTATAAAGAGCACTGCACATATGGCCAACAACTGGAATTCACACAGAGGCTTCTTTAGTGTAAACAATCACCAAAATAATGAAATTGGCTATTTTGGTCCTCCCAGCTGCTTTGTGAATCAGAACAAGCAATTAATCATTTCCACCATTCTCATTAAGAAAAGTATACTTAAAATTTGAATTTTTAAGAATTATTTTTATTTTTAATTATGTGTGTGTATGTGTGTGCTTGTGCACACATGCACTTGCACATGCACACACATTTGAATATGTGCATAGCAGTACTGGTGCCCATGAAGTCAGAGGCACAGGTTCCCTAGAGATGGCTCTACAAGCAGTTGTGAGCTTCCCATTGTATGTGCTGTGATCAGGACGTAGGTTCTCTGCAAGAGCTATATGCACTCTTAACCTGGGAGCCAGCTATCCATACCCAAAACTTAAATTTCTAAGACAACTATCATTCACTAACACAGCCAGCATTTACATTAAATTATGAAAATACTATTTAAAACTGAATATGCAATTCATCATTCTTATACTCCAATGTACATATTGCTTACCACGTGAGTAGATTATTTTTGGGTTTTAAAATACTAACTTTATGCTTCTATTGTAATTTAATTTCCATCCTAATGAAACCAATGTGGATAGCCATGCATTCATGTCAGAATTCAGAACTAATCACAGAAACCAAAATTTGGAACATCTTTCAAGATATGAGTAGACAAGAATTTGTTTTCCTATAAGTCCATATCATTAAAAATGTTATCAATAAGGAAAGTGTAAATGCATTTCAATATAATTAAATACACATACTTAATATGCATATAGAAACATACATTAGTTCTTTCCACATAGTTAAAAGGCATGTGGGAACAAGTATAGAGAGAATCTTAGAGAGTGTTGGTATAGAAAACATACAAGTTGATGAGACACACTTAAAAGAAAAATACTGCTTTGAAAAAAAATATTACATTTTGGACCCCAAGTTAAAGTAATGGAATTTTCTTGAAATAAATTTAAAAATTAAATTAAAAAGAAAAGTCCTATGACTGCTGCATCTAAGATTCATATAGCATAGTGGTTGGGGGGGGGGGGGCAGAAAGATTGTAAAAGCCAAAAGGCAAGCCTGCTGTGAGATTCACTCTGTAGAATTCACAGTATAGCTTTTCTCATGCAACCTCAACACTGTGGATGTTTACATAGCACATGAAAAGTATAAAAATAGACATGCTTGCATAGAAGGGAAAATCCCACAAGGGCTCCAAACCTACAAAAAGAACTTCAGGAAACTAAGGAATGTAGAGAGCGGGAGAATAGTTACCCCCAGGGGTGAGCCCTCCATTTGGTGATTGAATAACAGTTGCTCATCCCTGAAATCATATAATACAAGTAACACTAGACAGTCTCTCTCTCTCTCTCTGTCTCTCTCTGTCTCTGTGTGTGTGTATGTGTGTGTGTGTGTTTGTACATATAAAAAAATAACAAAGAAAAAGAGGCCATGAATTTAAAAGAATTGAAGAATTCAAAGGGGGAAAAGTAAAGGGGGAAATGATATAATTATAATTCAACTTCCCCTATCCAAAAAATTAGACAAAATTTTTCAATAATTTAAAAAAGATGGAGAATAGAAGTTAACTATTTTAAGGAAATAAGCAGATAGAACTCAACAGAGAAGGTAAAACTCAAGAGAGAAGTAGAAGGAAATGCAGTCACAGTAGAAATTGTTACATTTGTAATAATATAAAGAATAATATAGAATATATAGACTAGGAAGAACTGACCCAATCAAAAAAAAATAAGACCACAGAGGAAGAAACACAAAAAATGAATTTGATTGTTATTTTTGAAAGATTAATTTTCATTAATTTTTTAATGTGTATGTATGTGTTTCCTTATGACTGTTAACCTCATGTGTGCAGGTACCTATGGAGGCCAGAGGAAGGCTTCAGTAACTGAATATGGCTAAGCTCTCTGCCCTTCCTATTGAAAACAAACTTAGATCCTCTGCAAGAGCCAGAAGCATGTTTAACCTCTGAGTATCACTTCAGCCCATATTTATGCTTTAATATTTTTGACAGCCTTATTTTTTAGATGTGATCTCATGTTATCCAGGCTGACATAGATCTCATAATCTTCCTCCTCTTTCTTCCTTCCTTCCTTCCTTCCTTCCTTCCTTCCTTCCTTCCTTCCTTTCTTTCTTTGTTTCTTTCTTTCTTCCTTTCTTTCTTTCTCCTTTTTTTTTGGATTAGTTGGGATTCAGTATGACCCAACACACTTGGCTAAAGAAAAATGAAACAAAAACCCTATAATTAAATATAATTTATAAAGTATAAAATAAAGAAATGGTAGACAAAAAATAAATAACAAGACTGAAATTATGCATGTACTGATGCTTTGAAATAAAATACATTTAAGGACAAAAATGTGAAAACTTTGCTAAAACAAGAGAACTTGATTTTATAAATATGAAATATTGGTATATGTCAGAGGAAGTAGTCTAAGAATATAGTAATTGGAAGCCAGATTAGAAATGATAATTTCAGGTTGCAAACATCAAGCTACCGGAAACTTGGACTCAACACATTCATGCCTGCAAACTAGTGAAATAAAGACCAAGGATGAGGGGCTTTATAAGGACCAAGCTCAGTTCAAGTAAAAAATATTACAATTTGAGTGTGAATGAGTATAAAATATACTTTTCCCACCTGCTTATTAAAAATTCTAAAAGATGAATTTAAGCCAATCAAGAAATAATTTCCGAAGGAGGCAAATCACTGGGAAGAAAATTTACTCTAATGTTTGCTGAGCCCTAAGACATAGTAGCACATAAATGCCAATATATTCTCCAAAAAGATAAGGAACAACAGGAAGAAGGGTTGACATTCACCGTTAGCCCCAGCATGTGGGAGGCAGCTACATGTGGAGCTCTGTGAGTCTAGCCTAAACTTAACAGTAAATTCCAGGCTAGCCAAGACCCTATCTAAAAAATGTTGTAATGGAGTAAGTTTGTTGAATTTCAAGGTGCAGATAATGTAATTTATAGCTGGAAAATTATGTGTTAAAAGACCAGATAAAAATGAGAATTTTTCCAAGATCCTGTTAAGAAAAGCAAAATATAAACACAAACAAACAAACAAACAAACAAAATAATTGAATTGTTGATATTGATTACCTTTAGGGGAAAAAGGCAGTGAAATAACAGTAACTTTTACTTTTTTACAAAACATTATTGGGGAATTGGCATAAATGAAAATATTTTGTTATAGAATAACTACACACTTGGGAAGAGAGAAGTACTCAGAACTTCTAGAACATTAGTACTAGAGTCCCAAATGGCGCTATGGGTCTCAAATAGCTCCTTCTCTCTTGCCCAATTAATAATGGCATGTGCCTACATAATGAATCTAGAAGTACTCATAGACAAACTGTACTAATGTGCCAAATGTTGAATATGTAATTGTGATGATTTATATCCAACTGATAGTCTTCACATCATTTCTTCAGTCAGCCATGTAAGAACTAATAAAATAGGAGAGACCAAGTTTAAACCTGAAAACTTTTCCTTTCCCCTAAACCTAACCAAAATTATATCAGAAGAAAAGCCATAACCTGAAATGAATTTCAGATTACTGCCAACTATGGAGTGGTGGTTCCCATCATGTCAACTTGATTATCGAGGAACAATGAGTCATTAAGTTCATGGCCAATGGTAGTTCAAATATGAGTAACTGTGCTTGTTTTGGGATGTTTTCCTAGTGTATCTGTAACAAACTTACACAGACTGTGAGCTTCATGAATAGCTTGTTTACCCTTTCACATCACTGAAAACTAGAACACAACAAAAACACTGGCATTTCAATCTGTCTGAGACTGAGTAGAATCCTTCTGTGCCTCGTCCCAATAGTCAGTTCTTGCCATTCCTTGGCTTCCAGCTACATCACTCTAATCTCCACTTCTGTCTTCATGTGGCATTGTCCCTGCATGTCTGTATTATTTTATAGGGACATGACTCATATTGTATGTAGACCCATCCTAATGATGTCATCTTATATTCACTATTATATATGCAAAAAAATATTTTCAAAGAAAGTAATATTTTTAGTTTCTGTAGGCTAGGATATCAAGAGAGCTCTTTAGAGAACACAATATAATATAATATAATATAATATAATATAATACATATTGTGGTATAATTCCCTGGTGCATATCAATTGACCTAGCACCTGATATGTGTTAGTCTGTTGAATTAGTTATTTTCCCATTATCTTCTTGTAAGAGAATTAAAATATTATCCTCCTATGTGTATATTCCCTCTCTTACCAGAGCTGTTCACTTTGATGTCTTTTAGCCTCATGTATTATTTCAGGGATCTTCTTTTTCTGGATAGTACATATTCTACCATACTGTTTCAATATGTGGATGACATCATTTTATTCAGACTGCATGTATAGGGCAAGAAAATTGAACTTTGAGTTTCCCCAAAGGCCCATGTATTAAAGGCTCAGAAAGTAAAGAAATGCTCTGGGAAAATGGTAAACAGTTTAAGAGGTGTGGCTCAGTGGAAGTCCTTGGGTTACTGAGAGGATATTGTCACTGTGGCTTGTGGGACCAATTTCTTCCTTGATCTTTTCTTCTTAGATGATGATTGGTGATGCCTAGATACTCTACTTTCTTTGAAATGTTGTGTAACCATAGAAACCTAACAATGGGGCCCATTGAGCATGCATGAAAATCTCCAATACTAGAAAGCAGTTAGTTAATGCTGCCAGTGGCAACTGAATGTGTCATGGTCATGAAGAATAATAGTGAAAGGAAATATTCCAGTGGGCAGAGATAAGAACACATAACATCATACATGTATGTGGAGAAAAGAAATCATGTGTGTCTAGAAGCTATATAAAATTAATAATTTTATAAATTGACTAATTCAAGTATTTTCTAACCATGAAGACATGACTATCACATATAGTAGGGAACAAGCAATCACATTGCTCTGCATTACCTGGGTTCAAGAGGGTAAAGGTAAATTCTACAAAGATTCAACAATTGCAAGATCAATGACATTTTAGGAATGCATTTATAATTGTCTAACACTTATCCTTTAAATAAAAATGCAATCACTATGACTCACAATTTGTGACACTAAAATTTAAGTAAAACCTTTTGTGCCTAGATTAGCCTTTCTGAAAGTATGTGTGTGTGTGTTGGCTGATTTTGTGTCAACTTGAGACAAGCTAGAGTAATCAGAAAGGAAGAAGCCTCAGTTAAGAAAATGCCTCCATGAGATCCAGCTGTAAATCATTTTCTCAATTAGTGATCAGTGTGGGAGGGCCCTATTGTGGGTTGGTGTCTTCCCTGGTCTGGTGAGCTTGGGTTCTATAAGAATGGAAGCTGAGCTAGCCAGATGAAGCAAGTCAATATGCAGGACCCTTCCATAGCCCCTGTATCAGCTCTTACCTCGATTCCTGCCTCCTGCTTGAGTTTCTGCCCTGACTTCCTTTGGTGATGAACAGTAAATCCTTTTCTCTCCAACTTACTTTTTGTTCAAGGGGTTTCCTCATGTCAATAGAAACCCTAATTAAGACAGTGTACTTGAAATTGTTCCTTATTCCATTTAGAATATGACTATGCTTTTCCCCAAAGAAGAAAATACAGATTTATGAAAAATTATTTATCATCCTTAGATATCAGGTAGGTGCAAATCAAAATAACATTAACATTTTTTCTGGGTCAGGATAGCTGTCATCAAGAAAATAAATGACAATAAAGTCTGAAGTATATATGAGGGAAAATGAATACTTAGACACTGCTGTTGGTGGCATATGCTGGTATAGCCACTAGAGAAACAATCATGGAGCTAAAAAATTAAAGGTACAATTACCATACAATCCAGACATATCAATCATTTGTATATACTCAAATGGATCTGTTTAAAAAGTCATGTTTAAAAAAAAAAAAAAAAGTCATGTTTTCCCTCTCACTCATATACATGTGTTTTATGTACACATATGTGTATTCATGTGTGTATGTGTGCATGTGCATATATATGTGTGGTGTGTGCATTTTATATATAAATAATGAAAACTGAGTAGGGAAAGGAACTATTGGGGGGAATACTGGGTCAAAAGAGAATAATACAAGCAAAAACTAATGATAAGCAGATGTGAAAATATCATAAGAACACTCATTACTTTTATGCAAATTAAGTAAAATTTTAATAATTAAGAATGTGATGGGTAAAGATATTGCTTGGATGGAGAGAAAAAGAAGGCATTGTAGTAGGACTCAGCTGCAACAGGGTATTCCTGCTACTCAGGTCTCAGGCTTTAGCAGGCTTAATGAGGCTAACTCTTACAGTTTTCAAATATTGTCTTATGCACATGATCAAAGTCAAGTGAATGACAGCAAGCTGCTAACAGTTCATGTTCAGTGTATGAGGGAATATGCTCTTCTTTTTCTGCCTGCTGGGATAATTTCTTTTCATAAGTACTTTTCATGATTATGATATACTGAGTTTCCACTGGCAGGATTTAACTAACACCAATACCTACCATGAACACACTTCTCTCATTGTTACTACCAAATATTTGACAAGAAACATCAAGGTAGGAAAGGTTTGTTTTGGCTTATGATATGAGAAGATAAATCTAACATGGTGGAAACTACTCATGACTGTGGAAGTGGGTGCATGCAATTGCTTGCTCATATCTTGGTAGGTCAGGAAACTGAGACAGTAAAATAATCTGAAGTCCTTCTTCTTTAGTTCTTTTTATTTAATCCATGACCCAAATTGAAAAAGATGGTGCCACAAACAATCAGGATATGTCTCCTCTCCTCAGTTAAGCCTTTCTGGAAGTGTTCTCACTTTAAACTCAGTCAAGCTGGCCATGAAGATAAACTCTCTAGGAACCAGGTCTTTGTTTCTTTCCTGCTTTGTAAACAGCTGGCAGAACAATTCCCATGAGTGCTAAAAGATATAAAGGATGAGGTTTGAGTACTCCAGATACAGGTGATATGGGAATCCCTGTCATTTCTTCTTATACTTATCCTCAGGGTCTCCTTGAACCTGATCCCCCAAATACATTCCCACTGTATCCTGCTTTTCTACTTCAGCAACAAACTTCTGAGTCAGTAGACCTGATGATAACTGCTTTATGGTATTCAATTATATTCTCTTTATCACTTTATCAGTCACTCAATCCCCTATAATAAACAGCCCATAGATGTCAGAAAATGAAGTTAGATAAATGAGAACAGAATTTAGCAGGGTGGTTTGGACTGAAAACATGAATTTATAAGTGGTTACCAAATAGATAGTTACAAGGCCACATCATTGAATGAGATCACCAAACTAGCTAAGTACTCCGCAGTATGAAAGAACATCTGTTGAATAAAATAAGATCTCATCCTCTTCAGCATTAAACTGTGCTTTTGAAACTGACCTGAATCATCTGTAAATGTCTCTATAAGCATGATCCTCCAATATGTATTTGGTCCAAGAAACTACTAATAAAGGGGGCAGGAGCCAGCAATCAATGATCTGCAGAGTCTCAGAACTCTCTGGTATTTTAAGCATACATGTGCTCGTATGGATGAGTTCACTGAAACTTTAATTGGCTATTTTCAAACAATGTTAATAATTGAAAAGCACAAAACCGGGAGATTGGGTCCTGGGAGGAAGATGAACATCCTTTGTAAGCCAACTCTTTTTAAAACCCAATGCTGTGGGCTTTTATATTTAGTGTACCACTGAGCTTTTCTGCCAACCTATGTTAACTCTCCAGAAGCTTACTATGTTATCCAAAATATTATGTCCCATAAGGGGATTGTAACTTTGAGTAGCAACCAAAATATTTCTCCAGTATCTATGGATAGTCAAAGGGCTTCTGCAAAATGGTGTTAAGTGTGGTCCTTTTCATTATCTCTCAGCATTTCTTTGGACAAGTACAATGTTTATTTCAAATAGCAGTCACTATTTGATATGTCATATATCAATGTGCATTCATTCATTCACAAAAACATGACCACCAGTGTTACCAACACACAATAGAGAAAAGTAAATGTTATTTACAAATGAGTAGGAAGTGGTTCTTTAAAGCATAGAATTCCCAAAACCATGTGGATTTCAATTCAATTCCATTGATCAACATGTCTATTCTCTAAAATATTTGTAATTAATCTTTCTTTTTTACAGTCCAGTCATTATCCCCCCACCCACCCCCAGTCTGCTCTCTGGCAATTCCCCATCTCATTCCTCCACCTCAGTCTCCAAGAGGATGTCCCTGCCCTGTACCCCCTACCCACCCCATGCCACCCTGTCAGATTTCCTCACTCCTTGGGGGCCTCAAGTTTCTCAAGGGTTAGGTGCATCTTCTCTCATTGTGGCCAGACTAGGGAGTACACTGCTCTATATGTGTCAAGGGGGCTCGGAGCAGGTAGTGTGCGTTGCCTGGTTGGTGGCTCAGTGTCTGAGAGACCTCAGGTATCCGGGTTAGTTGAGACTGCTGGTCTTTCTATGGGGTCTCCCTTCTCCTCAACTTCTTCTAGTCTTTCCCTAATTCAACTACAGGGGTCCCTGACTTCAGTCCATTGGTTGGATGTAAGTAGTTGCTTCTGTCTTAGCCTCCAAGAGACTGCTTGCTGGGCCTCTCTGAGGACAGCCAGGCTAGGCTCTTGCCTGTAAACACACCACAGCATCAGTAATAGTGTCAGACCTTGGAGCATCACCTTAAGATGGATCCCAAGTTGGGCTGGTAACTGGATCTCCTTTCGCAGATTCTACCTTACACCAATCGAAATAGCTAAGATCAAAAACTCAAATGACAGCACATGTTGGCAAGGATGTGGAGAACACTCCTTCATTGCTGGTGGGAATTTAACTGGTATAACCAATCTGGAAATCAATCTGGGGGTTCCTCAGAAAATTGGAAATAGATCTACCTGAAGACCCAGGTATACCACTCCCAGGCATATACTACCATGCCCTACCATGCCACAAGGGCACCTGCTCCCCTATGTTCATATGCGATAGTCAGAAGCTGGAAACAACCCACATGTCCCACAATGGAAGCATGGATACAGAAAATGTGGTTCATTTACATAATGGAATACTATTCAGTTATTGAGAATGAGGACATCTCGAGTTTTTGCAGGCAAATGGATGGAACTAGAAAATATTCTGAGTGAAGTAACTCAGATCCAAAAGGATATACACGTTATGTACTCACTAATAAGTGGATATTAGCCAAAACAATACAGACTACCCAAGATACAATCCACAGAACTCAAGAAGGTTAACAAACTGAAGGGCCCAAGTCCCACTTGGGAAGGAGAAGAAAGCAATCACAGGGGGCAGAGGGAGGGAGCGACCCGGGTGGGGGAGGGGTCGCAGAGGAGAAAAGGAGAACATGATCAGATTTTGGGGGAACATGAGTGAAGCTCTGAGGGCCAGCAGAATGAAAAAAAAATGCAACCTCGGGAGGTGGAGGGTTGAGGACCTCCTGGAATGTACCAGAGACCTAGGAGATGAGAGATGCTCTAGATTCAGAGGGACCTTAGATGAAATGCCCAACAGTGGGGAGAGGGAAGTTGTAGAATCCACATCCAGTAGAAAGACAAGGCATCAAGTGTTGCCATCCCACAGTCAAAAACTCTGACCCAGAATTGTTCCTGTCAGAAAGAACTACAGGGACAAAAATAAAGAAGTGTCTCTCAGCTTTTAAGTGTCACAGTGGGATGCTTTCTATTATCTCTTAAAGTAAATAAGATCTCATGTGAAAACAGAGAGAAAGACCCATTAGCAAAGTTTGTATGTATAATTCATGATAAGAATGGGGTATATTTTTCTAATCTTCAAATTTAGAAGAATTCTTAGGCAATATAGAATATCAGTGTTGTTAATGTAGAATTTAGTCACATGGTCATGAATTATATGCTATCCTACAGTCATATCTCTGATGCATAATTGTTCCTGTCTGAAAGAATTACAGGGATGGAAATGGAAAGGGGCCTGAGGAAAAGAAGGTCCCGCAACAGGCCGAAAGTGGGATCCAGCTCAAGGAGAGATCCCAAGGCCTGACACTATTACTGAGGCTATGGAGAGCTCACAAAAAGGGACCTAGCGTGACTGCACTCTGGAAGACCCAACAAGCACCTGAAAGAATCAGATACAGATATTTGCACCCAACCAATAGACAGAAGCAGCTGACCCCTGTTGTTGAATTAGGGAAGGCTGAAAGAAGCTAAGGAGAAAGTCAATCCTGTAGGAGGACTAGTAGTCTCAATTACTCTGGACTCCTGAGATCTCTCAAACACTGGACCACCAAACAGACAGCATACAACAACTGATATGAGGCCCACAACACACATACAGTAGAGGACTTCTGGGTCTGTGTTCATTCAGAGATGATGTACCTAACCCTGAAGAGACTAGATGCCCCAAGGTGTTTAAAGGTCAGGTGGGGTGGGGGCGGGGGCATCCTTATGGAGATGTGGGGAGAAGGTGTGGGTTGTGGAACAGTCAGAGGGTGGATAGGGAGGGGGCAGGGAATGGAATATGGAGTGTAAAAAATAAATTAATTAAAAAAAGAGAATATTCCGGACTAAATGTATTCTTCCCAGAGATTCTTAAAATAATATATTTTATGGTGGCCATAGATGTTTTCATATATGATAGAACATCTTAGGCAGTTACTTTAGAATGTCTAATCAAGCATTTCATGATACTTTTCTTCCTACATTGTATGCTTTCTTGGTCTTTGGGATGAGAGCTTTTAACTAGTGACTGTAACATGTTGCCTGGATCCTTTTCTTGTGGGCAAAGCTTAGATTTTCTACATCTATGAGCATGCCTACCAATTCAATGCTTTAAAAATTCTCATTCTGAACATATATATATATATATATATATTTGTTTTCTGTTCTTCCAGAGATTTCAATATTTGTCTCAGGGCTTTTGAGCTACCATAAAGAATGCTACACTGAGTAATTTAAGCAAAAAGAAATATCTTTCCCACAATTCTGGAGGCCAGAAGTCCAATATTCAGATGCTGAAAGACAGAGCTGGTTTCTATGAGGCTGTGTTTCCTGGATTGCAGACAACTGTAATCACATGATTCTTCTGTACATAGGGAAGAGGAAGAGTTAGAAAGGGTATTTCCTTTTTTATTATTTTATAAATAAGAACCATAATTTTATTGAGTTGAGGCTTCATGCTTTTGAATTAATTTATCCCTTGAAGACTCTGTCTCAAAAAAATGCAGTCACAAAGAGACTCGGGAACCAGTACATTGTCTAATTGACAGCAGGTGCATGTGGGCTCAATATTTCTCATTGTTATGATACTCATGGGGAAGGAGGGGATTGTACAAAGAGCAACACAAGATTGGGAAGAGAATGATCTGCTTCATGTGACTAGAGATTCATTCAGGGTGCTCCTTAAGGTACTTCACACAGGGAAACAAGAAATGGGAATTTCATAAACTGTGACCTATCCTAATGAACACATGTGAAGATATACACAGTACACAGCCTCCTTTGTCATGGGATAAGTCACATTCCTTATGATTCATGAACAAGGGTTCTACATCTATGAGAAAAAACTATTTTGCTTTCTCTCCAAAGATACTCTTGTTCTTCCTGACAACCCAGCTCTTATGGCTGGTGAGCAGGTAGTTGATAATGGACATGTCATGGCAATAAAAAAATTATGACAAAGCAGACATGGGACTTATGAAGAGAAACTTGCCATTTAAAAATCTTTTCTGAATGAATGTCTTGAGTATCTTTTCAAGAATGCTGAATTCCAATGTTATTTCCTTTTTAATTTGTTTCTGAGTAATTAGTATTAATGTACTAAAAAATACATGAATACTCTATTTACATTTCTTTCTTTCCTTCTCTCTTGCCTCTTACCCCTAAAACTCATGCTCTTTCCTTCTTATTATTACATATGTACTACATATATAATTATTACATACATATACATGCACATATACATATACATACATATACATATATATCCCACTGAGTCCATTTAGGGTTACTCCTATGTACATGTGTTTAAGACGACTATTTGGGATTGGATAACCTATTGGTTACACACACATGCACACATACACACAATTTAAAAACACACACACACGTAACATAAACCATAAAATAAACTCCCTTCAAATTAGTTTTCAGCACTATGCCTAGTTAAAAATGGTTTTATTATCCCTAAGATTAAGTTGATTATGCACAAATATATAAGTGCTTTTAACTTTTTATTACTTAAAAAGCAATAAATGTTTTCCCACTGGCCACATTTTCCAAAGAAAAGACCCCTACTTTTTTATCATGTAGCTGTGACAAGAGCTGGCAAACGTGATTTTCGGACACCAGGTAACCTGTATGCTTTGATTTTAAACAGAACTCAGATGTTACCAGTAGAGCTTACATCTATTTACACCTAAATATTGAGAGAACTATGTACAAAATTTTTTACATTTGATTGAAAGTATATGACCAAAATACCAGTGTGCATTGTAAGAAATAGTGAATTCCTGTGACCTTTCCTCCCTCAAGTCTTCTACAATAGAAGAGGGTCAAGAAACTCCCTGGCCCCTAAAAGGGCACACTTAACATCACTTGCTTGAGATGAGTTAAAGAAGGTTAAGGTCATCAACATCCCTCAGATACATCCTAGAGAAAAAACTTCAAGGAAGTACAATACACACACACACACACACACACACACACACTCCACAACAACAATACACAAAAACACAAAGGATAACTAATTACATCCAAGAGATTAGTTAGAAACAAAGACTATCACAGAATGAAATAAATGTGCTTAGAAGCTACCCCCTAGGAATCTGAATCAGAATCTACTCAAGACAAAAAATGTCTAAAGTTAATGAAAACTTTTCATTTAACATGTAAATGTAGCATGCCATCCTCAGATCTCTCCCTTAACTAATACATTTCAATATTTTAATTCTAGTTTAATAGATAATACAAACTAGACTTTATACTGTCAATTGTTTCATGCTCTTATATTTGTCCCTATCTTTATGAAAATAATCTGGAGGTAATTGCTTACAATCTTGTTTTAATTAGCCTGTGATATGACTAATTCCTGTTTCAGAACCATCTGTAAAGTTGAGACAGATTGACAGGGAAAATAGAAACATCATCCACATCTTTCTTGTCTCCTGCTGCTTCTGGGCTTATATCCATTAGTTACTCTGTGTCTTTTCTGTCTTCTGAAAGTCCCATGCCCTGCCCCTTCCCAGGATGTTGCCACAGAAACGTCTTCCCTTCAGCTCCTTCCAAGTCTTTCTAACCATAGACTCCAGCTCTGAACCACAAGTTATTTCATCTCAGATCTTAGGAACCCATTTTCTGTTTTAATTACCTGAACTTAATTATACTGCAAAATATTTAGATTGTTCCTTTCTTAAATGCCATGTTTAAATATACAGGAACAAGCATTTGCATGTTTAGGTTCAGTGTAGATTAGGCCAAACTCATTCTTAACTTTAAACAAATGTAACCATTAGAACTGAGAGTCATTATCCCTGTGTAAGCTTAGTCGACTTTATTTTTTGAGAAAGACAAAAAGTTTTCATGTACTCAGTACTCTGGCAATTTGTAAGAAGTACATTAGATAAGCTACAGTGGAATTAAGCAGTCATTGGCATTTCTCATTACAATGCTGATATACAATTATTTTCAATATATTGCTAATAGCCAATCCTGAACAGAACATTTTTTTCACCCACTCCAAGTCCACAGGATGTCATAAAAGAGAAGGTGGAGAGACTATAAAAGCCAGAGGATCGTAGGAAATCAACAACAGTTTTCTGTCTTCTAGACTCGGCTTGACTGTTGCAATCATGACGTCACAGCTGCCATGACAAACACAAGGCTAGAATGCAAAGGAGAAGAGACCTGAAAGTAGCCGGGGTTTCTATGGGAGGAGGAAGGGGGTCAACATTTGCATATCTTCTTATTCTAATACAATTATCAAGATGCAATTACGGAAATCAAAGTTAGCATGAAATGAGATGCTGCTTAAAAACATGTTAGGATGTCTAGAATGAAAGGATGGATACTTTAGGAGTTTGAATCAGGCTATAGGGAATATGAACCTTTTTCTGCTTTCCCAACACGGCTGACTGACAGTCCTGTGAAACAGTACCGTGAACGGAGAATTACCATACAGCTTAGATTCCACTCTATGTTGTGTACTCCAAAGAACTGAAAATGAGAACTCAGGTAAATGAATGGTCACATCACTACTGTTCACAATGGTAAAATGCAAAAATAATCGAAATGTCTAAAGACAGATAAGTTGTTAAAAATTGTCTCACATACACAAAATGGATTTCAGCAGAGAAAAATAATGAAGTGATGGTTCTTGCTCAAAGATGTGTACATCCAAGAACAAAGAATGCTTTGTAAAAGAAGTTATGCGAAAACATCACCTGCTGTACTGATACATTTATATGAACTATCCAACCCAGGTAGCTCATTGGCACAAGTCAGGTTGGGGGAAATGAAAGTAACCAAATAGCTATGGGATTTTAAGTTGGGTTGACTTCACAGTCAATTTCCTTGTCACTACAGCAGACTATGACTGTCTGGGGAATTACAGAATGAAACCTCATTTAGTTCAAGGAAGACCAGGATGTAGAAAGGCATAGCATGACATCTGGTTGGACTTCCCTGTTGCATACTAATATGGCCCAGGGCATTACATGGTAACACCCAGCAAGCTAGCCAGACAAAGTGAGTTTTTGTAGTGAAGCAATTCATATAAGAACTCATTCAGTCATTAATTATTAATCATTGAATGGATTAATCCTCACTCTCAAGAGCCAATCACTGCTTAAATCCATCCCATGTCACTGCCACAGAGCTGATTAAGTCCCCATGTGCTTTTCAGAGGGGGATCAATCATACTGAAAATAGAACAGATGAAATAAATGTTTTAGAACTAGTTAGAAGTAGCAATACATACTTGATTGTGCTAAATGCCACTAAGACATTTCTTTTAAAATATTTAATGTTCTGATGTACCTAGTACATTTAGAGAGTGGATATTTACGCCCCCCTTCCCCCAGGTCATTTGCAGACATCCTAAACCCCAATGTGATTATACAGGAAGGGGGAAGGCAATTTGGAAAGTATTTAGGTTTAGTTGAATTCATGAGACAGAAGCTCCTATGAGTGAGTGCTTAGAAAACCAAGAGACTTCAGAACCCAGTCAAGACACAGGAGTAAGGCCAACACTTGCATGCAACGAAGAGTCTTCCTTGAGCAACACTCCACTACTCCCTCCTTTAGCTTTCCATGGATGAAACTAGGGGAAGCAAATCCTTGCTTAAACCCTCTTATAAATCATCAACAATGAAAAAGAGAGAATTGTTTTTAATCTAGTTTCAATATTTGCATCAAAACTTTCATCACTTCTCTGCTTTTAACTTCATTCATACATCATTTCATTCACATTCAGAATCAAAGGATAAGATTTCCTATCAATATAGATTGATTCAATCATAACAGGAGACTCATTTCTAATATTTAGACTGAGACATTTTTCATGGAAGTGTAGTCTGCTTAATTTATTCCCTGAAATAACTTTACCATGTTCATCTAATATCTTTTTACAGGCTTGTTTAGAAATGTTTGCTTATTTTTTTAGGAAATGCTATAAAAATATTATAATGTGGTATTTTGAACTTAAAACATTGCCCACCAGAGGGCTCTCATTTTTCTTCTATTTTGCATTTTGGAAAATGAAGTATATATTGTAATAGTTTGTAATATATATACCATTAGGAAACCAAATATATTTTCTAAATATATACAGAAGCTCTATAAATTTTAACTTGATTACAACTGAATATATTGAAAAATGTTTATTATTGAGTATATTAGATAATGCACTGAAATAAGGCTATGAAGACTGATGTACAAATAAATATACTTCAGGTATGACATAATGTTTTGTGTAGTTTTGTTTATTCTTCATAAAGCTATTTGTGGGAAGGGAATTATATGCTTAACTAAAGAAATGCTGTCTTTTAAAAGTCATAGTGTACAAATTCCTGAATAAATTACATACACAGTGATTTTACATATTAGTTTATATAATATAGAAGTAATCTAAATTATGTTTAGAGTTGGCATCTGAATTATTGAATAAGTGAAGTGAGTTTATGCTTTAAAATAGAGTTTATGCATGCAGCATTTATTAAGCCACATAGACAGCTGGGTTACAGTTACTTTACTTGAAAAGCTTGAACTGTAGAATAGAGTATAAATAACAATGTTACAATGTAAACCCTTGATAAATAACAATGATACAATGTAAGCACTGTAAGGAAATGCACCAATCAGAGTGAAGGCTAGGAATGAAGTATGTTTTGAAGACACCTCTTAGAGAATTCTCATTCTTACTCACATTGCCCAGTGGGAGTTACAGAGTAAAAACAAAACACTCAAATTCCAGAAGTTTCCTAAAGCCGAAATTGAAGAGTTCATTAGACTATAGTTCTTACATTCTTTCCAGTCAGGACTCCAGGGTATAGAGCTATAGTAAAAGGTATACAAATTGACCATTTGCTAATAATAAATCATAAAGAAACATATTGTAAAGCAATTCTTTGGCATATGTATATATGTATTGTTTCACTCTTTATTTAAAAAACAGGATTGATATGCTTCTTTACTTTAACATAAGGAAGTCAATCTTGTCTGAGTAGCTAATACTGCAAGCTATGTAGAACATCTTCAGTGATGTTCAAAGTTGATAAAAGTTTTGATGTTTAAAATCATCAATGATGGGAAGGTTGCTTTACATATTTAACACAAAACAGCACAAAAATGTTTATGGTAATTTCAGAAATTATTGGAAATTCTATCCTCATTCCAAGATAAAATTCACTCAGTGATTTTTTTTCTTTAAGTAAAACTCTAACAGCAACCTTTAAAATCATGTATTCCTACATAATACAATTAAACTATATTAATTTGATACTTCCATGCTGAGGAATAATGATAGGAAATTAAATTTTTATTTTCTGTAAGTGAATTATGGTATTTTATAAGGTAGGAACATCTTGTGTGTATAGTTAAAATGGTATAATTCAGAATGTGCTAATGTGAGCTGAGATGATTTAAGCTACACTTGTAGGTGTCATATGCCAGATGACACAAGCAGGTTAAAGTGTGACAGTGTGCTGAAAGTTCAGAGCCAAGGTTACAGAGAAGGCATTTTAAGCAACATGGATGAGTACCATCATTAGTATTCATCATTACACATTCAGAAGCCATTTATTGTTGTCAAATTTTTCATGATCCCCACATTCAATTATGGGACTCCTAATTGAGGTTCAGGCCCACATTTTAACGACGTGGGAAGCAGTCAAACAGATGCAAGAGCAATCCAACTAATCAGAAGCCATAGTGGTAAAGAATTAACAAACTAATGATTGTTTGTTGTGGGATTACAGCCATGTAGGGCTACACAGAGTATGGCTTTTACTGCTTTCTTCTGCCTGTTACCTGGCAAGAGGCAAGCATGATAAAAATAATGGCTAACTAAAAGAGATCTTTACTTCCATTCAACAGAATTCCAGATAAGCACATTAATGGTAGGACTTGTGAAGTCTTTATCTAAAAGATTATTTGGGGCTGAGAAAGCAGCTACAGGCCTTGACTTTTCAAAACTTGCTTTAAAATGGTTCTCAAATTTGTTAATCCCTCTTCTAGCCCACTGTCCAAAAGTATGGGAGAAAAATGCGAAATAGGACAGGGAGATGTGGTCCTGTCTAGAAGTCGTTCCTTGGAAGGTGATTCCAATCTCTGTTTGTCAAGATACCATTAGTACAGTTCAAGTGTCCCCAAACATAAATCAGCAATGGTGGCATGATCCAGCAGAAACCTCCAGGCCTCTGCCTAATCATCATGAGTCAGCAGTGAGAGCAACAGAACCATCCAGAATGCCAAGAGTTCTCTGCTATGCCTCTCTCAATAAAGTGAAGGTCTGTGAAGATGCACCTCAGCCAATTATCATGTTAGTCTGTGTCACATAACACAACCAGAAACTTCCACTTCATGCACTGTCAATATAGTGATTGCTTAGCATGCATGAGCATGCATGAAGCTCTGTGTTCCATTACCATCAGAACACAAACTGGATATGGTGGTTCTCACTTGTAACTCTAGCATTTGGGAGGTGAAATTTCAAGGTTATTCTCATTTACATAGAGATGTAAATGAGAGCAGATGGGGCTACATGAGACCTTGAAAATCATTTTTAAAATGTTATTTGACTATGATATACTTGGTTTATCTCTTCTGAATATTACAAAATATTCCAATGTACATAATTTTAAAAAACACAGCTAGACAAAAACATGGGTTTATTCTTGTAACATCTTGGCCCTTAAGCAACTATCCAAATGTAAAAACACAGTAATAAATCTGGATAGCCAACTGGTACATGCCAAACATTTATTTCTTATTCACTATCCCCAGTATGGGAAAGGGAATAACTAGGAAGCTGGTTTTGAAGGCTTAAGTCACTTGGGAAAGGAATACGTTCTGTGAGACTGTTTCTTGCCTGTATGCAACACTTAGGAGTGATGAGTCTGCTTTGATAATTCTACCTTTTGTGCTAGCTTGCTAAGAAGAAAAAAGAGCCTCATGATTAGTGGTTTTGCCCTTGAAAAATAGAGCCTTGTTAAAACATAAAGTGCTTTGGTTCAGAATCTAGGATGAGACATCAACCATGTCTGTCCACATACCAACCATGGCAGCAACACCAACATTTCCTTCTGAGAGGCATAGGCCCAGTTTAGGTTTGGAGTTCAGCAGAAGAGAGAATATAAATTTTAGAAAAGTATAAGCTGCTTTTTAAAATTTAGGTTAGTTAATATTACCAAACAAATATTATTTGACTATCTTCATTATTAACTTATTTATTTCTCACCAATATGAGATTTTGTATCATTGCATCTTATAAATGGTGAAAATTAATATATATATGGTTATATCTATACTCCATTCATTTAGTGTCTACTTGCCAAGATACGCAAGGAGCTGGGTCACTTGGATAAGCAGTCTCTTTGCCTAACTGGCAAGACAGGTCCTCTGGCTCAATTTTTTCTGTGGCCAGCTCATATAGTTGTATTAGTCTACTTGGAAGCCCACAATGGAGCCGCACCAGTAAGTAGGCATAGGAAACAACAACTATGGAGATGGACGTCTAACATCAAAGTCAAACAGGCTGTAGTTTCTGCTAAGCATCACCTTTCTGATTAACAGGCCACCACACCTTGCCAGATCTTCATGTGGTCAGATCTCTGTGTGATCTAGAGAAAGAACTTCATGCTACCTCTCCTCTCAATGGAATTGATCCTATCAAATTAGCCATGCCTTCACAACCTTCATTATCCCAAACGTGCGCTTAGAACCTCTGCCTTCCATGACACTCTTGCTGAGCATTTCAATCAAGGACACAGGTTAGTTCTTTTTCCTCCTCTACACTTCTTCTTCATTTATTTTGCTTTTTTCTACCAGTCTCACCTTCCAAACTTTTTCAGTGTTCTCCCCCTAAGCTTTGGTTTCAGTCTAATGGGACACACAATGAAGAACCTGGTTTTCTCTGTCTCCCTGCTCAGAGTGTGGACTTGCTTCTGACTGGACTCCCTGCCTCACCTTCAGTCTTTCTCTCTAGTACATATATCATTCTATCAGAATACACCTCCCAATAAAAACTCATGTGCCTGTTAGTCAGCTAGCTACAAAGCCAAAGCCCCTCTACATGCTTGTATAATCACATCTCATGCACTTTCCTTGCTTTGTCTCCATTGCTTCCTTCCAGATCTAAGTCCTACCCTCACAGTACCTGCCCACCAATCAGAGCTTTTCACGCTGCCTTGTTATGACACTTCAGACCTTCATTCTTGCATCTTGCAGGAGTGTGAACTCTTTACATTGCTTCTATCAGATTGGAAACTCATTATGACAGGATAGTATTTATTATCTTGGGAGGTATATTGCCATGGGCCAACCAGTCTGGGCCTTCCTCAACCCACGGGGGAACAGGGTCCTAGTCAGGTCAACAAGGTATAGGTGAAGAAATAATGGCAGAGATGACACATGGGAGTGCAGGATCTGAATGTATTTCTCAAAAATGGCATCAGACTATTACAGTCATTACAAAAGAGAAATGAAAAATCTGGCAGCTCAGTGATCAGGGTACATCTGAGGCCATCTAAAACACACTAGGTCTAAAACAGCAGCCATCACCTCTGGACTGGTGCAGCACCCCCTGGGCTCCGAACACACTTGGGCCTGTGTGGGCCCGGTCAGAGTCCTGAGGGGTTGCGGGTGAGCCAGCCAGGAGGGTAGAGGCTCGAAGCTCGAATCTCGAGTCTCAAATGCTCACTGCTGCACAGTCTCACACACAAACTCAGCTCAAGGTACTGCCCATCCTTAGTAAAACACCCACTATGCTAATCTTCTGGGCTAGTAGAGACATGTCTCTTACTTGCTAATTCCTAGGAGTGGTTCAGCTGCAATATGGGACTGAGAATGAGGATTCTACTTGACCTTTCCCTGGGATAAGTCTCCCATTCTGTAAGCTTCAATGCCCTACCCACAATGCCGAAGGCAATTAGTCTGGATGGGTAACATTGTTTATGAAATTCTAAGCCAGGGTTTGGCTAAGATGTTGGAACATTGGTAAAGGTCAGAGAGCAATGTCCAATTTTGTCTAGCTATTAATAACTCTATCTTGGTGGGCACCTAACAAGCGAGTTCAGAAGGACATATCTGGGCTACCTCTAAGTTAGGGGATGCCACGAATGAACTCCAAGAGACTGACTTCCTTTGAAGTTTTTTCTCCTCTGGTCTGTGGCCAAGCTTTCAGGCTTGTCAAAAGACTTCATTGGAGTGGGCGTGGCAATATATATATGTATGTATGTGTATCTCGATAGATAGATAGATAGATAGATAGATAGATAGATAGATGGGATATAGATATATATTGGGATACATATATATTATGTAAGTGTTATATTATGACACTTATATATACATATATATGTATACATACATACATATATATATATATATATATGTATATGTGTGTGTATATCCCAAAGTCTTATGACTATAATTTTAAGATTATATGATTACTCACTTAATGTTCACTGCCTACTCTACAGAGATACTACATAGTGTTGAAGGAATTCAAATCATGGACTCTTTCTCTAATACCAAAGCACTTGGTCACAGTACCTGGTGAGTTCCAACCTGCAGTCATTATAATCAATTAAATGTAATCTAGGGGAGAACATCTTTAAAGAACATTAGCTCTATTTGAGGTTACCTGCCTTGTACCAGAATGTGTCCTCTGTCCTTCATTTTCATATTAAATGTGTGTTGAATCTTGCCCAATGAGTTTCTTCTTCTGTTGTGATTAAAAGTATTTCTTAAAGAGACTGTTGACATGGTAAAGCATATTGGCCAGTTTTCAATGGTCAAACTAACCTTGCATTCCAACAGCAGCTGGATAGGACTTGATCTGACACAATTTCTCCAACTCTTCCTAGCCATCTTTGTTTATGAGAAATATTATTCTGCAATTTTATTTAGCCAAGTTGCCTGTGTCTAGCTTGGATGTTAGTATCAGGAGAGCCACATTATATGATTTGAGAAGTGTTCAATTTTCTTTATGGGTAAGGTATTAGTACATTTTACATATATTTTTTTTACTAAAATTCAATAATAATATCACAGACTTGAAGTTCCCTTTGTGAGAATTATTTTATTTACAAAATGAGATAGAAGAGGTCCATTCTAATTTCCTTTTTTTTTAATCAATTTTGTAATCATTTCATCTATTTTGTCTACTTTACAAAGTGCTCAGTTCTTCAAAAATTCATAGTGAAAGGAAGTTCATGCTTTGGAGACCATGAGTCTTAACTTTCCATGTCAGTATACTAATTCATCCTTGATCTCATCTCTAAGCACTGAGGGGGTTCAAGCCTGGCAACATCTACAGATCAAGTCATTCTGCCTATTTCACAGTTTCATTCATTGCCACAGTGCATGGCATGCCCTCCCCCACAGACTCAGCTACATAATTATTTCCTGAACATCCTCAGTTGTGATTTTATACTCCTCCTTTATTTTATTCGAACCATAGACCTAACATATAAAGCATCCACAATTTCTAATTAGTATTTACAATGATACCTCTTAGTTTTCAATAACAAGCAAAAACATTTATTCTCTTCAATGAATTTTGTAGAATATGATATCTACATGTCATTTAAAGAAACAAGAGTTGGACAGTAAAGTAGTAAAACCAAAATTTACTTAGGAAATGTTACCATTCTATTTCATTGAGAAAATATTCGATCTGAAGACATATACTAAAGGAGACCTATAGCTAATGATCAGAGTGGGGTTGAATAAATATCTCTAATAGGATATTTGCTGAAGCAGGCTAGAATGATCACTTTTACTCTGGGTCAAAAAGATTTGAGGAATTTGATCTGATAATAAGGTGATCAGTTATGGAAAGAAAGATTCTCTCTTACCCAATTTAATAAAAGATTTGTTACAACTGGGTAATGCAAACCTGACTAGTATCAAAGCCAAGGCTTAAACAGGGAGAATAGAAGAGTGTGATGGTTTATATATACTTGGACCCTGGAGTGGCACGATTAGGAGTATGGCCTTGTTGGAGTAGGTGTTTCACTGTGGGCATGGGTTTTAATACCCTCATCTTAGCTGTCTGGAAGCCAGTCTTCTAACTGCCTTTGGAACAAGAGGTGGAACTCTGAGCTCCTCCAACTTCACATCCACCTGAACACTGCCATGCTCGCTCCTTGATGATAATGGACTGAACCTCTGAACCTGTAAGCCAGCCCAAATTAAATGTTTTCCTTTATAAGAGTTCCTTTGGTCATGGTGTCTGTTCACAGCAATGAAACCCTAATTAAGTTAAAGAGCTGACTAATTTTGCTTGTCTGTTTGGTTGGTTGGTGGATTGGTTTTGGTTTTATCAAGGCAGGGGTGCTTGCTGTATAGCCCTTGCTGTCCTGGAATACTCTGTAGAGCAGGCTAGCATCAAACTCAGAGATAACACCTACCTCTACCCCTAAACTGCTGGGATTAAAGGTGTATACCCATGCCCTCAGGGTGGAACTGGATCTTAATTAAGTCATTAAAGATAAAGCCATAAACTGGTATCATTTAACTCCTAACCAACTGCACTGAGAAGAACAATGGTGGTCTCTCCTTGGAGAGCTGTTCTTGACAAAGTTGCTTTTTTTTGCCATTGCCCACCCTACCATCATTCCTTGCTTTTCTGTACGATTGTTTCTCCTCCATAGCCCTTTAGAGGGACTGCCCCTTCTTTCTTTTGTCCAACTCTCCTGGTTCTCAAGAGAAGAACTCTAAACAGTTAATATACTAATTGCTAAATAATCTTCTATTAGACTTATAAAACCCAGATTACTTTGTGGACTTTCAATAATATCAAACTGTATTGTGTTCTTTCTTAATCTTTAACTCTGTGCATGAAGTTATACAAAGCATAAAAATTGCGCAAAGCAATTATTCATAGGATAGTAACATCTATTTGAAAGAAAAGCGAGGACTAACCTCATGCTGCAGAAGTCTATTGTCACATCTGACTAGAAAAGGAAATAAAAGTAGACATGTGTGTTAGACTTTGAAGACCCCAGTCAGTGCCCAGCTCAATTATCACACTGGACTTTCTTTTTCTCCTTATAAAACCCTGTGTGCCACCAGGTTTGAGGCTTCCACATCTCTATCTTCCAAGATGCCTGTTCTTCAATAAACATGGCTCCTTCCCATCGACTCTATTTGTTCAAGTACTAGTTTTCATGGAGCCTGGATCTGTATGTGATAATGTAAAATAGATCAGTAGGATTTGAATTAAATTACTATAGTTGAAATTAATCATGGTAAATTATAAAAAGGTATACACTATAACACAACTACTATTTTCTCTAGTAGTCAAGAAAAGATATTTGTTTTGTTTTTATTGTTTATTTTATTTTTTATCATATTCATGTATGTATGTCTATGTGTGGCTATCTGTACGTGTGAACACAAGTGTGCATGGAGTCCAGAAGAGGGTATGGTATAGCCTGAAGGTAGTCCACCTTACACTGTGTAGAAGAGCTATATTTGTCAAGATTCCAGAGAGAGAAACATATTCTGGTGACATGCTGCAGTGTCTTGCCACTTCCTTGGACTTAGGCTGATTGGCAGAGTGATGTGAGTTGAGACAGACGCATGTGCTGAGGAAAGACATGTGAAAGGCAAGATCCATGGAGGACATATGATGTTTGGAGTGTAAATAGGACTCAACAGTGACAGTAGCTGAACTTGGCTTGCTGGTAGAGCTATCTGTGCAATGCTTGTCGGTCTCAACTCTTTGCTGATCATTGCTTCGCTGAGAGAGAAACAGCTAAGAACATTTCCTGGCTGTTCCTGTTGGCCCTGATCCCTCCTGCTGACTTATGCTGAGGCTAACTAAGGCCTGGCAGTCTCTGGTAGATAGTGCCACCAGTGCTGATTCATATTTGCTATCCAGACACAACCAAACTGGACTGCTGGCATATATATCCATGACATGTTTGCTAGGGGATTGAGCAGCCACTACTGACCTGTGATCTGAACTTCTGATTTCTAGACAACACAGATTGGAGTTGCTCCAAAGAACCATTTCTAAACATGTCCACTTCCTCTGTATTCTATCTTACCCACTACCTCTGGTGAGTGGTGGGCTAACACCATTTAAGAACTATCATTAAAAGTAGACATCGAAAAACTTAAAAGTTACAAGTCCATGATTCAAGAAGAATGGTACCCCAGACTCAAATAGTATGCCACAGCAAAGAGCGTTTATTCTGCAGAGAACCTTCATGAAGTGATCCACCATACATCAGAATGTAGGACAGAGGTGTGGACTTTTCAAGGACATTTTAAAGCCTGTTAGGGTAAGAATGGGTGACTTTTACCTTTGTTTCCCTTGATTGGTTGCTTCTATCTCCAGGAGTATGGGTGCCTTAATGATTGCTTAAGGCTCTGGGGGATTTTAGAGAACTTTTGCTGATTATCTATATTAGGCTCAAGCTTCTACAGCTCCTCATTGGCTGCCTGTGAGGTTGGCTTAGGCTAGGTGGTGGGGCAGTTTGCTGATTGGCTGCCTGTGAGGAGTGGTTTTATTTTGGAATTGACTTACTTTGGACTTTTCCAGGCCTGAAACTTTGACCTAGTCTCCCAAACTGCCAGTTTGCTGCTTGTCATGGAATCAGCTTGGCTCTGGCTAACTCAGTCCTCTCAGTATGTAGTTAGCATATAGATAAAGACACTAGGACTTTATCTCAAATAGAATCACCCTAAAATTCATGTTATTAAACACTGTATTGTGCTACCTTTCAAATAAAGTGCACATATAAGATCTGTCCATTAATCATATGAAGTTGGTGTTTGGGGTTTGGGGAATTTTATTATCCAAGGGTAAGTTAGATAGTACAGTTGTTTTTCTCTTTAGCACATGATCTGCTCAAGCTTGTCTAAAACCTTGTAGTCTTTGGCTCACACCATCTTAATAAAGCCCAGGTGAATTTGGCCAGATTATATGACACATGTTCAAGTTGTGTTTGATTCCAAATTAAGTATCTAGATGATTTATGGTAAAGAGTTTCCCCCTGCCTTTCCCACGTGGATTCTAATTCTAATCTTCAACCATCTTTTCCGACACTTTCAGCGTTTAGCACCTTCCCATTTAAAGCCTCCCCTGTTATTTTTACAACGACGGGAGACGGTTACCTACTCTAACGCCTGTTATTGCGTCCTTATTGGGGTTTTTCTTTTTTTTTTTTTTTTTGGAAGAAATGAACTTATATTAATGAAAGTTCCTTATATTCTACCAGGTCCAAAGAGAAAAGAATTACTTTCTTCAGACAGCCAAAAGTATTTTATTATACAAGAACTTTATTACTTTATAATAATAAGTATCATTTAAGTGGTTTAAAACTTATAAAAATAAAAAAATTTAATTTCCATTTTTAAATGTTCATGTAAGAAACTTCTTCACAGTTTGAAGACACACATAAAGGCAATTCCAGATTAGGGACAGATAACTTAAATCTAAATCTGGTTAAAAAATTAAATTATATAAAATATAAACATCCCAAAGTTTCATCCCCAAGATGAGCTAAAAACCCCAACCCACATGAAAGTTCAAACTGCTTCATGACTAACTTGTTTTATTTTTCTAGTTTTCTACAGTTCTTGATTAGTCTAACGCCAGAGTCACTATTTCCATAATTGTGTAAGACAAGCTTTTGAGCTGACTAAAATTAGGAAGCCCAGAAAAGTCTCCAGCCAAAGGCTGTTTTCCATTGGCTTTGTTTTATTACAGTTTCATGTACTCAAAAAACAAAGAGAAAAATCCTCTTTCATGAGAAATCCAGATTTTTTTTTTCAGATAAAAGTTCAATGAAACATGTAAACACTAGCATTAGTATGAAACTCACAGTGGTTAAGTATCGTCTGGATTCACTATTCACAAGCAAGCACCCTGAGACGGAGCACTCTCTAGCAGGTAAGGTTGTCTACAATGCCTATTTGGCAGGATAATTCACATTGGACAGAACCAGAGTGATCTGTCTGAAACTACTTTTCTTCCCCTAATCAAGGGGATAATTGTGTGTCAAAAGGCTTTTTAAAGATGAGTAGGCCAGATTTAATAGAGCCAACTTGCTCATTTGCCTTGCTATCTCCACTATAGATAACTTTTTATGTAATCTCGGATCTAGTTCTTAAAGATAGGAAGTCTGTTGCTTGGAGTTATTACATAAAAAGCCAAGGGTCTCCTGACTTAAAGGACGTTTCCACTGTGAACTAACTTGTGATTAATTTTGGCATACAGTGCTTCTCTTCTGAGTTAGAACTCTTTCTGTTTGTAGATTCCCTACAAAAACAATTGCTTTTGAAGTTTTATTTCACTATTTCCCTGGCAGAAACGCCTGAAGATTATAGCAAATTGCATTTGTATGTCTCCTATCCCTCTTCTAAGTAAGAATGACCATACAAATTTAAGATAGGTAAGACTGACAGATTCATAGACATCCATTGGGGACTATCATGAGCTCCTATGGTGTTAAGTAGGAGCGAACTCCATCTTCTTAGAGCCAGTCAGAAAAAGAGCATTCTCAGCACATAGTCATCATCAGAGTTTGCTGATATTTGTCCTGCCCAAAGATTCCCCCATGGGATGGCAATCATGACGCAAGGAAAGTATCCTGGGTATTAACTCCCTGAGCAGAGATAGCAAGCCAGGCAACTGGCAGTTCCTAGAAGTACTCTTATGGAATAGGCTTTATGAAACCTTTCTATGTAGCTTACAAAACTGTCCCTTGGAAGCTCCTAGTCTCACATAATCTTGATGTGCTAGGGTGGGGAGATATCTAGGGTAAGCCCACCCACTCAGAGGAGAAGGGGATGAAAGGATGGAGGTGGTACTATAGGAGGAGCTGACCAGGAACCAGAAGCAGGGCAGTGAGCAGGATGCCAAGTGAATAAGTACACTGATACTGTGGTGTGCTTGCAGACAGGAGCCTAGAATGGCTGCCCAACAAGCTGAAAGACTCAGATGCAGATATTAGCACCCAACCAATGGAGAGAAGCCAGGACCCCTGTGGTTGAATTGGGGGAAAGCTGGAAGAAGCTGAGGAAGAGGGTGGCCCCATGGGAAGACCAGCAATCTCAATTGGCCTGGACCCCCAAAATATCTCAGACACTGAGTCACTAACCAGGCAGCATACACTAGCTGGTATGAGGCCCCCAACACATATACAGCAGAGGACTTCCTGGTCTGGGCTCAGGGAGAGAAGATGTACCTAACCCTCAAGAGATTTGAGACCCCGCTGAGTGAGGAGGCCTGGGTAAGGTAATGGGCATATCCTCTTGGAGAGGGGTGAGGAGGTATGGGATGGGGAGCAGATGAGGGGCAGACTGGGAGAGGGATGAATTCTGGACTGTGAAAAGGGTTAAAAATATAAGAAACGTGTATGTGTGTGTGTGTGTGTTTTTTCATATATATATGGAAAAAAATTGTCCCTCAGCTCTCCATGCTTAGCCCTCAAAATAGGTCTAACTCCACTATTCACCATGGTGTGTTATGTTGCTTACTCTGTTAAGTATCTGCTTAAGTTTTTATCAAAATATTCATATGTAGGTTTCATCATTTTCATTTCACAGTCCAAATGGTGAGTCTTAAGGAAGTTAAGTAAGCTTTTATAGTTTTCTTTGCTGGACATTGAACATTGGGAAGCCTACAGTTTACAGGTATGTCCTAATCATTGCATGTGTTTATTCCTTCTTGTATGTTTTAAGGTTTGAAGAATATAAAGATAACAATCATTTTAGGATTCAATTTCCTCAGGGTTAGGATAATGTCTAGTTAAGGTGTTGAATTTGAAGTATAAGACACATAACATCTTGAAGTCAAGATCTGAAAATAAAAATAGCAAAGAAATGAACTAAAGCATCCTGTAGAAGATTAAACTTGTTGTTACATTCTAATTCAGTTACAGAGTACAGATGTATCAAGGATACATCCACTTAATAAATTGGAAAAGAAGGATATATAGAACTTTTTCTGACACTTTTTCATTTTATTTTAAAGCTAGCTGATTATTTTTCTGATAGGAGGGTATTTATTGTATTAACTAAGATCCCCTTGAACAGAAAAGAAATGCATACATGTCTTGTAAAACTACAACTGTCATATGTTCTTAAAATAAGAGGCACACAGAGGTAGTAGGAATAAAGGAGGGCAAGTAGAAAACACGGATATGAGAAAAACAGATAAGTTATATATGTACAAAATTAGTTAGACCAAAGGAGCTTTAAAAATATTGTTTTATTTTAACTATGAGAGCAACAAAAACATTTCATTCTAAAATACAGAATCAGTGTTCCATAGATGCTAGAGTGATCTGTCTTAGTCAATGCATCTTCTGCTGTGATAATACACTATGACCATGAGTCTCACCATGTGTACTCTTTGATTGGTGGTTTAGTCCCTGGGAGCTCTGAGGGTACTGGTTAGTTTCATATTAGTGTTCCTCCTATGGGGCTGCAAATCCCTTCAGCATCTTTGGGTCCTTTCTCTAGCTCTTTCATTGGAGACCCTGTGCTCAGTCCAATGGATGGATGTGAGCCTCTATTTCTGTATTAGTGTAGCAGAGAATGACCTAGTCAGTCATCAGTGGAAGGAGATGTCCTTGGTCCTGTGAAGGTTCTATGCCCCAGTGTAGGTGAATGCCAGGGCCAGGAATAGGGAGAGGGTGGGTTGGTGAGCAGGGGGAGGGGAGAGGGAATAGGGTTTTTCCTTTTTTGGTGGGGAAGTCGGGAAAGGGGATATCACTTGAAATGTAAGTAAAGAAGATATCTAATAAAAAAAGACACTATGACCAAAAATAACTGGGGGTCAAAAAGGTTTATGTCATCTTATAACTTTTAGGTCACTGTCTCTCACTGAGGGAAGTCAGGACAGGAACTCAAGGTAGAAACCTGGTGGCAGAATCTGGAGCAGAAGCCATGGAGGAACTCTGTTTACAGGGTTGCTCTTCATGGTTTGTTGAGCCCGCTTTCTTGAGCAATCCAGAACCACCTACACAGGGTGGCACCTCCCACAGTGGGCTGGGTCTTCTCACATCAGTCATAAATCCAAAAATGCTCTACAGACTTGCCTACATACAGTCTGATGAAGGCAGTATCTCAACTGTGGTTTCTCTTCTGAGATCACTCTGTATGGTGCCAAATTGACAGAAGCAAAACCAAAAGAAGTAAAGGATATAATTGTGTTATCTGCTATGTAGCTCTGATCTTGCTCATATTTGTGGTTTCATCATTCTTGCCCTAACATATGTGGTATTAGTGGAAGAATTCTGCCAGTTTCAATACTTGTCTATAAATCTTCTCTTTGGGTTGATGGGAGAAAGAGATGTGAACAATAATGCTTGCCACAGCTCACTGTTATTACTCTATAGAAGGATAAGCTTTATAATAAAGGACAAATATCAAAGTCAAAGAAACATATCTTCTACTGGCTCATCAAGAGAGTTCTACGTGCTTCAACAGTCTCTCTAAGTACCTACACATCATCTGGATAGCTTGCAAAATCTTGCTTTAATGAAACACATTTGGAATATGATTTTAATGGAACACATTTTTACCTTTATGTCATGCTTTCTGAAATAGAATGCAGGTTTGCACCAGTATGCATGCTCACCCGTCAGGCCCCCTTGACTGTTATCAGACACCTGTGTGTATGATTCTCTCATCAACACTTTCATTTCCTCTGGTTTATTAGGCACTGCTTCACATTTCCCAAGATGAGAAGCACCGATACTTTCGACGGATGGCTTGTTCTGCAATATTAGTAGTTTCTATCTCTATGGTACTTTCCTCTTAAATATACTCTAACCACCTCCAGTAATACATATCCCCTATCCCATCACATTTTTTAAAAGCAGCACAAAAAATGTTGAAAGATCAATACATGTTGGAATTACCTTGGCTAGAAAAGTTTAGCTGGGAACAAGCATCTCAGAAGTATTTATAATCCGTTAAAAGAGCTAACGTACATGTGAGAAAATCCATCCATGATCCAGAAAGAGACATAAAAAGTCTACTGTCATATCAATAAGGAACTTCTTTTGCAAATTGTAAAAAGTGAGTAATCTGTCTCACCTGTTATGCTCTAACCATATGCCATGAAAATTTTGAGTTGTAAATTACAACATTTGTTTAAGGAATCTTTTCACATTTTGCAAATTTAGACTAAGGAGGAGTACCTATTTAAAATTCACACACACAAACACACACATACACACCTTAAATTCACATCATGATATGTTGAACACAATACTTAGATGGATGGGAATCTTATCCCAACTTGTCTGAAATGATGCTGCTCTGTTAGGCAACTTCTACAAGTAGTTAACACACTTGTGCACTCCAGCTGATGGCAACTAATCATGACAGGTCACTTTAAATTTATGGCCCACAGAGGAAAACTATGAAAGTGATCTGTGGCGTGGCATCAGCACTTCTTGACAATGCCTTGTGAGGCAGACTACATGTTTCACCCTACACTTTGAATACTATTTTAGTATTTTCAGGTGTTTCAGAGCAATCCAAACCCGATACAGAAATTAACACATGTAACTTCTTAGAATGTTCGTAGTTTCCTGAATTTTACAGTATTTTCCAGAAAATTAAATGTCATTCATTTGCCAAAGGAAAGAAAAATTCAGATAGGTATTTGTTTTGCTAATCAGAGTGCCCATATTCTAATGCTGACATGAATAGATACATGATGGATTGGCAGCAATTTTTCAATTGTCTTATCATGTGTGCTATTGGTTACTTTTAACCTTCAGAGTAGAGATCTAGTACTATGAACCACTCTTCTGGGTACCTATTTTTCATTTTTTAAATGTAAACTAGGTATATGACCTTCCCAATCGAACAAGTCATGCCATCTTGGGAGGATGGTTTAAATAGTTAACAGAAAACCAAGGAATTACTTATCCAGTTCAACCCTTCCAGTCTTCATTCTCTATGTGGATGTTTCCTAATGGCCTATCAGGAAGATTCCATTTCTTCTGTATTGTTTCAAATGTCCCTTGGTGGCTTGAAAAGATCATTTAATATCCTCTGAGATGAAAAAAGGACAGAACCCAAAATGTTTGAATGCTTGCTGCTGAACATGCTAAATGAGCTACATAATGCGAAACACATTTACAATACACTTTAATGGTAAGCCTATCCAATTTGTGATTTAAGAGGTCAAAAGATTGGTTATTTTTGCATTCTTAGTCATTTAAGGAGAAGCAGACTGGGAAGCATACACTCTTAGGCCTTATAAAACTGCTGCAGTTATTTTGACTAATAGACATTTATAGCCAATGTTCTGGTGGTAGAAAACATCCTTGTAAGACTGTAAACCGGTAGGAGAACTCACCGGATCCTAAAGTGTCCACAGTCATCACTGTAAGGCAAAGCCAAGAATGGATGAGGCAACTTCCTTGCTAGTAACTTTACATACTGTAGATAACTCCCTTTAGTTCAAGATTCTCTCTGTGTCTCTCAGTGTCTCAGTGTCTCTGTGTGTCTCTGTGTGCCTGTGTCTGTTTCTCTCTCTCTCTCTCTCTCTCTCTCTCTCTCTCTCTCTCTCTCTCTCTGTGTGTGTGTGTGTGTGTGTGTGTGTGTGTGTTTAGCTTTGGACATGTAGTCAACCGTCATAGTTTAGATTTTGATAAAATATGTGAAGGCCGACTCTAAAAAGAACTTGTATTAATTTTTCACCCTCCTGGAACTTGGTGATTTTATTTTAATAGAAAACATTTTTTATTCGATCATGAAATTGTTACTTTTAATATTTTTGAGTCTGAAATAAAGATGTCACCAAGTTAGGAGATTTGGTGTCCAAAGTGATAGGATCAAAGTGAAATTAAAAGGATTAAAGCCCGATTCAGTGTGGAGATCTCTCTGTCTCAGTTCCTGCATAGGTAAGAACATTCTTTCCTCGGGATGCCTCTCTAAGCCTAAACTCTCACCTGTCAGAGAAGCACTATCCATGTCCCTCACCCGTCAGAGAGGCACTATCCATGTCCCTCACCCGTCAGAGAGGCACTATCCGTGTCCCTCACCCGTCAGAGAGGCACTATCCGTGTCCCTCACCCGTCAGAGAGGCACTATCCGTGTCCCTCACCCGTCAGAGAGGAACTATCCGTGTCCCTCACCCGTCAGAGGGGCACTATCCGTGTCCCTCACCCGTCAGAGGGGCACTATCCGTGTCCCTCACCCGTCAGAGAGGCACTATCCATGTGTCCCTCACCCGTCAGAGAGGCACTATCCATGTTCCTCACCCGTCAGAGGGGCACTATCCGTGTCCCTTTTATTCTAGTTTTACCAAGCTCACATTGCTGGAAAAAAAGGGTGAAGTTTTCTAACATACCTAATAGAGGTTGTTTTTTGTTTTGTTTCGTTTTTATTTTTAACACACCAGACTATAATACTCTATTTCAGCCCCACAGGGAATCATCTACAACCAATGTAGTTCTGTGGGCCCACAGGACTTCTTGTCTCAAAATCCATTGAGTTCCTCTAGAAACCATTTGCTACTCTGTAACGTTGATTGTTGATTCTATGTCCTACACTCATTCTCTCCTCCTTATAGGGAATAGGATATGTTAAGTCACTAAATCATCTTGGGCTCGTGGGTCATCATACTCCTGTGATTTTTCCCATGCTATAATTTTTCCCATTTTATACATCAATAAAGTTGTGTCTTTTCTCTACTTCTTCTGGCTATTGTCAGAGGACTACAGGAAATGCTCAAAAAAAAAAAAAGGAATGTTTCTTCACTCCTAAAACATAATAATCTTTTTCATCATTTACTGGACAATATAAGAAAACAAATATTTTAGAAATAAGAGAAAGTATAAGGATAAAATACCATATATAATTTTTATTTTCTATACTTTAACTAAAAATATATCAAGATAATTAAATTTGGTAGGAAATATATGTATGTCCAAATATAACAGCTCATAGAATTGTTCTCTTCATTTGCAATTTCTTTGAGAATTTGCCTGTTCATCTTTTCCTGTACTCAAATTTGTCTTCTTTTTGGCAATGTTTATAGTAAATAATGCAATTAATTATGAATGACAATAATTCTTGAATAAATCTGCTAAAATATTTTAAAGATTTATTTTTACTTTATTTTATGTACATGAGTTTTTTGCCTGTGTGTGTACGTGTGCCATGCACATGCCTGGTACTTGAGGAGGTCAGAAGAGGACACTGGGTCCACTGAAACTGGAGGTCCACAAAGCAGTGAGCAGCCACATGGGTGCCAGGAGTCAAATCTGGATCCACACCAAGAACATCAAGTGTTCTTAACCAGTGAGCCACTTCTCTTAACTACTGAGCCATCTCTCATCTTATCCACTGAGCCATCTCTCCATCTCCAGAACTTGTATACATCTCTGAAAAATCTCTTTTAATACAAGGGGTAAGGAGCAGTCAAGCTGTAGGAAAAGGATATTTTGAGAATGCTATGTAAAGCAATTATTTCACAGCAACAAACCAGAAATTAGATATTAGAAAGCTTCTTGTGTGGATTCCAGTGGCTAACAACAATCTACACGTCACTGAGTGTACGTGCTTGAGCACCTCTCTAGTTTTCTCTGGTATTGAACCAAAAAGAAGAGTTTGTATTTAGAGAAAATACATATTTAAATTAACCCTCCAGCTCAAAAAAAAAATACATTTAATAATCATCCAAAATCACATGTTTGGTCACAAGAGAATGTGGTCTTGTTTTATTTTATTTCATTTTTTATTTTTTTGCTTTTCTTATTAGCTTCACATTAGTATTACAAGATAGATTTTCATGCTGTCTCGATAAAAATGGCAATTAAGATGCTAAAAGGCAAAACTGCCATAAAGTTTCTAGATGAGGATCTTCATAAGATTATTAAATTGGTTAATTTTTTGAAAACCAATAAAAAATTAAATAGTCTTAAAAAAATCAATAAGTATGGATTTACAAGATGGCTCAAAGTATAAAACACTTTATGTCAAAAACCTCACCCTAATTTAATCTTCAAAATCCATGCTACAAGGAGAGAACTTACTCTCTCCAGTTACCCTTTGATGTGGAGACATGAGTTCCATAGCGAGTGTGTGCCGGCATACACACATCATATCTGTAAGTATTGTAATAAATTTAATTTAATTTTATAAATAATTCTTAAAAGCTTAAAATTATATATGAGTATATTAAATGATATTTTCATGTTTCAGAAGATACTATTGATAGCAAGATGGTTATCCCCAAATTGAGAGTTTGCTCGAGACATATGTTCCAAAACAGTCTTGTATAAAATAGAAAAAAAAAATGGCAAAGTTAAAAGACTCAATAGAAGAGTTGAATTGACTAGCATAGGCGAGGCCCTAATTTGACACCCAGCAATGGAAAAACAACAAAACAATCTTAATACTCTTGAAAATGAAAAAGGACCCAGTTTATTAATCTAAAGTCTACACATTAAAGTTAGGTGAAGTGCTAGAAGAGCAGAGATGGAATGAATGGCCAACTTGAAGCCCATCCCATGGGCAAGAGCCAATTCCTGACACTATTAGTGATACTCTTTATGGTTGCAGACAGGAGCCTAACACAACTCTCCTCTGAGAGCTCTCTACCAAGAAGCCGATGAAAACAGATATAGACGCCTGTAGCCAAACATTCGATGGAGCTCTTGGAGTTTTGTGGAAGAGTTGGGGGGAAAACTGAAGGATCCAAAGGGGACAGGTACTGCCTGTGCCCTGGACTATTCGCTGCTGACCCTACCTGCCCTTGGGGGTTGGAAGTGAGGTGGCAAGGAATCAAAGACACAGACTCAGGGAGCTGATGAGAAATGTCACAGCAAGCTCATCGGAATGCTGCTGCAAGCTCCTTTAATACCCTCCACCTGTGTCCAATTGGTCCCAAGAAAGTATCTCTTCTACACAGCAGTTACAGATTGTCTGCGTCAGCAATCCTGGTCTCTCAGGAAGTCTTCAGTTAGGTCCTCCTGCACAAGATGCCTTTGTGGCTGTGCAGTCCCCAGCATTCCTCTTACAGACAGGGACTCTACAAGACCAACAAAGTCAACCAACCTGGACACATAGAGGCTCCCAGAGACTGAATCACCAATCAAAGAGCAAGCACTGGATGGACCTAGCCTTCTCCACCTCCCCACATATGTAGCAGATGTGCATCTTGGTCTTCATGCAGGTCCCTCCAAAACTGGAGTGGAAGCTACCCCTGAATCTGTTGCCTGACTGTGGATCCTGTTTCCCTAACTAGGCCACTTTGTCTGGCCTCAGTGAGAGAAGATGTGCCTAGTCCTGCAGTGACTTGATGTACCAGTGTTGGGGTGATACACAGAAGAGCCTCCCCTTCTCAGAGGAGAAAGGGAAGGGCAGGGAGTAGTTGTTTTCTCAGTGGGGGCTGGAGGGGCTGCAATCAGGATATAAAGTAAATAAACAAATAAAAACAAAAGAGGGAAAAAGTTAGATGAAGTGAAGTACACACATAGTCCTAACTATGAGAGAGACTAATGCAGGAGAATCACTTGAGTTCAAGACTTTGAGACAAGACTAGGCAGCATAGTAAGACCCAGGCTTTAAAAATGCACATTAAAACTACTATGAAATACCACAGTACAAACGTACTCTGTTTCAGATTAAAGTATAGTGGTCGGCTAGTATATAAAGCAACAGGAAATTGTATGTATTTTTATATGTGTGAATCAATATTTTTATATGAGTGAAGCATTGTGACAACTCTTTACTTTCTACCAAAATAGAATCAACATATGCCCAAAGCCAGTAATTTGGTTTCTAAATATGGATGGATGACCAGATGGTACTCACAGAAAGTATTCATACTAACAAATGTATAGTTTGAAGTGTTTCTGTACTTTAGATTTGAAATCTTACACAAATTGCCCTTCTTTTGACTAAGGTGTTTAAAACAGATTTATATTTTGAAGTGCTTTATAGCTTAAATCTTGAAATCTTTTACATATTGCCCTAAGTTTGAAGTGCAACTTAATGAATCTTATAAGATAAACCAAAAGTCAGAAAAAACATGTGCCCTAAACAGTATCATTTGCAAAACTGAAACCAACATAAATATTTATTTGTAGGGTAGTAAGTAAATTGTAACAGACTCACAAACAATCATCAAAATGAAGAAAATTAATGCTATACAAATGTGCAATGCAAATTAATGTAGACTATTGTTTCAAGTGAAGGAAGCTAGATACCAAAAAATATGGAATCTATACTAATTCTACTTGGGAGAATTTAATCCTACCCAGGTTATTAAAAGATGGAACAGTGCTCAAATTTGATATAGGAAAGTAATTATAGTGATTTAAAGAGAGGGGGAGGGTACTTAAATCATAATGATCCTTTAGCTTTCCCTGAAGTAGGAACTCTCTGCATGTGTTTAACTAGGTATAATACTGTAGCTGTACTTCTCTGAATCTTCGCCTTTCCAAAAACCTTACTATTGAAAATAAAGTTATAGTGTTCTACTTGCTTTTTCAATTTAAATTATTAACAGGCATTTATTTTATCTATATATTATTTGATACAAATATATTGGTTAGATATTCATTAATACAATACATTAAAAATTAAGACTTGCTTATCTGATTATCTATAATCAGCTGATTAACAAACATTTATAAAGGAATAAAATAATCAAAATTCTAACATATTTCAAAGTAAGACAGAAACAGAGAGACAGAAGTAAATAAGAAAAAGTGTCAGGTCAGTTCTTTTTCAAATTGTGAGTTGATACACTGTGAGATTATTTCCTAGATTAGCTTTATCAAAATCTTTGTTTCTGTTGTAGAAATACAAGATAAGTTTCAGTGGCAAATGATTTCAGTACAACTGTTAGAAAAATGACAAATCAATGCTACTGGTGAAATTTCTCTAAAAGAAACTTTGTAACATGCAACTCAAGTTAATACACCTATGAATTTTTTATTTTAATTATTTTATTTATTTGTATTCCAGCCATTGCTCCCCTCCCAGTCCCCGCTCCCACAGTTCCTCATTATACTATAAAGGTTCTGTAAGGCAAAAGACACAATCAATAGGACAAATCAGCAACCTACGGATTGGGAAAACAATCTTCACAAACCCCACATCTAATAGAGAGCTTATTTCCAAAATATATAAAGAACTCAAGAAGTTAACTTCCAAAAAACCAAACAACCCAATTAAAAATGGGGTAGAGAGCTAAATAGAGAATTTACAACAGAAGAATCTCAAATGGCTAGGAAGCAGTTAAGGAAGTGTTCAAAGTCCTTAGTTATCAAAGAAATGCAAATCAAAACAACCCTGATATTCCACTTCACACAAATCAGAATAGCTAAGGTAAAAAATTTAAATGACAGCACATGCTGGCAAGGATGTAGAGATAGGAACATTGCTGGTGGGACTGCAAACTGGTACAACAACTCTGGAAATTAATCTGGCAAGTCCTCAGAAAATTGGAAATAGTTCTACCTGAAGACTCAGCTATACTAATCTTGGGCATATACCCAAAAGATGCCCCACCATGCCACAGGGGCATGTGTTCCACCATGTTCATAGCAGCCTTATTTGTAATAGCCAGAAGCTGCAAACAACCCAGATGTCCCTCAACCAGAGAATGGATACAGAAATGTGGTTCATTTACACAATGGAATACTACTCAGCTATTAAAAACAAGGACATCATGAATTTTGCAGGCAAATGATTGGAACTAGAAAATATCATCCTGATTTTACTCAGATCCAAAAGGATATGCATGGTATGTACTCACTGATAAGTGAATATTAGCCAAAAAGTACAGAATACCTAGAACACAACCTACAGACTGTAAGGAGTGTAACTAGTAGAAAGGCCCAGGTGAGGATGCTTTAATAACACTTAGAAGGTGGGACAAAATAATCATGGGCGGCAGAGGGAGGGAGGGGTCTAGCTGAGAGAGAGGAGGGGTAGGGGAAAAGAGGAACAGGATCAGATATGGCCCAACTTGGGATCCATTTCATGGCGTGGCACATGGTCATCCTCTGAAAGGCCCTACCAGCAACTGACTGAGACAGATGCAGATACCTACACCCAACCATTGAACTGAAGTCTAGGACTCCAGACTTTATTAAGGGGAGGATTGAAGGAGCTGAAGAGGAGAGTGACCCCACAGGAAGTCCAGCAGTCTCAACTAACCCAGACCCCAGGGAGCTCTCAGAGAGGGAACCACCAATCAGGAGCATACACGGACTGGTCTGAGGTCCCTAGCACATATGTAGCAGAGGTCTGCCTGGTCTGACCTGAGTGGGAGAAACCCCACTTGAGGCCCCAGGGAACGGGGATAGTCTGGTGGGGGGAGCACTCTTTCAGAGTCGAGGAGGAGAAGGAATGGGATGAGGAACTGTGGGAGGGAAGCCTGGTTGGGGAGGAGACAATGAATGGAATGTACATAAATAAAAAAATTTTAAAAATGCAAAAATAATGCCAAAAAATTAGAAGAAAGACAAATTTTAATATTAACCCAAGATTTTTACTACACCAATGAAAGCACAGATCTAGATGCTATAATAACCAATATCAGCTTATTAAAATTTGGGACACTGTTGGGTGTGGCAGTCCATGGCTTTAATGGCAGCACTTACTAGGCAGATAGATAGATCTCTATGAGTTTAAGTCAGCCAGGTTTACATAGTAAACTCCAAGCCAACCAAGGCCACATAATGATTGGTAGTCAATAATAATAATAATGATAATAATAATAATAATAATAATAATAATAATAATAAATAAAGAGGAGGACAAGATAGAGGAGAAGGAGAAGGAAAAACCAAAATGTACTCGTGACTCGCAATCCTCTCAACCTTAGACTCTGCCATCCTTTTCACCAATAGGTGAATTTCCAACTGTAATGCACCTGCGCCTATGATTTGAATTTTAGATGCCAACATGTATTTAAGCTTACATGGGATTTCAAACAGACATCTGATGTGCAAAGGACTCTGTGCTGAAAGTCATTTCTCTATATGAGAGCTTATTGTGGGCGCTGGCTCTGTTCAAAACAACTGAATAAAATATCAACAGGATATCAACTTATTCTAATGTTTGTATTCAAATATGTTTTGTCATTGTGCTAAAAGTAAATGACTGCTGGTGGCAGATGTGGTTGTACCTGTAAAACAGTAAAACATTCAGGAGCTAAGCAAGATCCTTCATAAAGTTATTTTCCACAATGGTGGAACTTTCTTGTATTTTGCATTATCTACTTTCCAATTACACTGCTTCAAGCAGGCGACAGTGTTGTGCAATGTGTTCTATCAAACCACCTCAGGCCTAATTTATATAAATGTTCTTGTCAAATATCCATGTTTCCAAGGCAATGTCAAATATTCACATTGGCAAGGTTTTATATTTTTTCTGCACATTTTGAATGTTATTACTTAGCAAACACAAGCCTTCTGAGAATTTTAGATTTTTGAGGCATGTTAACTATTCTCTTAAAGTGTGGAAAGGCTATCTCACTTTTCAGTTTGCTCTTTAAAAAAACATATTACATTTATTTAGTATGTGTGTGCCTATATGAATGCTTGTGTGCACACGCAGGTGATACTAATGTGAGTGTGGATATCAGGGGCCAACTTTCTGTAGTCAGTTCCATTCTACCATGTGGGTAGCAGAGTCAAACTTAGGTTGCCAGGCTTAATGGCAAACTCCCTTATCTGCTGAGCCATCTCGCTGACCCTCACTTTGCTCACTGTGATTCTGTAGGGATGTTACCAGTGTGCAGTTAGCTTCCAGTAGTGAGTGTGCTCTGCTGGCATCCTTAGCCACGGAAAGAGTGAGGGTACTGGACTTAAAGCCCACTGACAAGCTATTCAGTTAAGCTAACTAGGCAACATATCAAGTGTACAGAATCCATGGGACCCCACCATTATTGTTCCTAAACAGAATCTAAGGGTGTTTAAACTGCAAAGCCCCCTGCCTTGGCACTCACTCCTTCAGCCCAATTCTTAGGCATTAATAAGTGTCATATAGTCTATACACACAAGCTTAGAAATTTGAAGAAATCTGGTTTCCAAAGTGGTTCAAGTCAGATATTTGGTGTGAAGATTATATAATCATTATATATTGTAATTCACCCCAGGAACATATGCAGGCAAATGAGTCAGTATCAAGATATTGGTTGTGACAGAGAAGAATGAGTGTCCTATCTTGTTACTGGTATTCATAGACATTTTTCTAGATATAACTAGTAGTATCCAGATTGGAATATGTGAACCTTAATTTATTTAATCCTACCTAAAGTGTTTTTGGTGCTCATGTCTCATGGTAGATTGTAAATCACTGGGGGTTGGGGGGAAAGAAAGAAATTTTGTTTTATTGAAAACAGCTGTACAAAACTCAAAATGAGACATTTTGAAAATTCATAGAAGGTTCCAGAAGTGAGGCTAATGATTGACATGATGAATTTATAACATTTCTAATAAGAGTTTTAGTACAAGTATATATTTTTCCTTTTTGAATCTGATCTATGTGAAGATAGCCCATGAAAATTTCTATACTCATTTTAGTACATATATTATAGAAGAATTCAAAATGTTACATGTACTCATATTGTAATTTAAAATAACAAAACAGAAAACTATCATGGGTAAGGTTATAGGATGTAGAAATGGGAAGTAACACACAAAAGACTAACAAGTCTCTAAAGCAACTTTGTTTCCAGTTTTCCAAATATAAATTTGAGATTATGAATACCTGTCATATTCTCCCCATATGGATTAATACCTGGAGGTTTGTGTGTCCACACAACCCGGACACTTGTTAACCACACAGCACATTAAGCTCAAGGTTTGAAGGCATCTGTTCAATTACATGAGAAACCTTCAGTCCATTAGGAAATAAACAGCGAGTGTGACATCTTCCTTGGCAACCAGTTTTTCCCAGAGGACTCTCAGTAGTGGCTCAGTTCCAGGACACTATGGGAAAACTGCAGAACCAAAACTGACCCGTGGTGAGGGCATTGAGAGCCTCCATGGCACAGAACACTTCCGAGCAAAGCCAGCGCTGGTGTCCTGGGGAAAGTAAAGCTGTGAGCCAAGGAGCAAGACTCTGGCATGCTCCAAAAAAATGGGATTGGGACAAGTGCTCACAGGCCAGGTCAGCCCTGGGCTGCTGAGAGCACACGCCTCACATGGTCTGTTTTCTCTCTTAGGCCAATGTGACTATGAGAGTTAGTGTTTCCCCTTCTCAGCACTTTTTCTTTCCTTTTTTTCCCTCATTTCTCCAAGTGCAGACAGCTTAGCCAAACTGCAGATTTTAGCCAAAAATGTTACTTCATTTTGGACCTGGGGTTATAGTTTTTAAATTAATATTTACTTTGGCTCACATTTAGATTTTGTTTATGTTTTTATCTGACAATCTAAGTCATACTTGAGAAGAGCCATTTACGGAGCAGCATGGGATGCTGGCCTCCAAGAATAAATGGGAATTAAATGCAAAATCAGCAATCAACAGACATAGCATTGAAGAGCCAGGTCATCCCGTGTGGGTTCATTCCTAAGAGGTTCTTATAAAGTTCATTGACATAGATGCACATTGAAAGATGAAGTCTGTTTTATAACTTCTTCCTTTACTTCCTTCCCCTTATTCCCAAGAGTGATTCTTTTCAAAGATTAATTAATATGGAGAGGATTACAGAAACTTAGGAAGAGGGTTGAGATGGATAGGCAACATTTACTTTCAAAGCTGGAGGTCTAAGACTGTTAATAAACATGATTTATCATAAATTATTCTAGTAGTGTGATGAACTCTTAGAGGTCTTTGACTGCTAGTCTTTAGCATGGTACCAACTGAAGGCTAACCGTGGTCCAGGTTTTCTTCCTCACAGATACTCTCAGGCCAAGTTTATATATGAAGGGAGATCAGGGTCCTGATAAGTGGAGAGGATTAACAACCAGATTGGTTTTTATATCGCTTTCTATAAAAGAGAAATCAATGCTTATCTTGTTGCTACCATGGAGAATGCTATTTTCACTTCTTTAGAAAAATGCTTGTGTTGGACACAGAGCATCAGAGTTCTTTTAGTAAGCATTTAAAAAGTGCATGTGTAGTCTCTGTGTCAATATATACCTTCATAGTGTCCATTGCACCATTCTTTCTTCCTGGAGTCTACTATACTGAGTTTTCTTCCCATTGTTATTTCTGACTACCTGGTAGCATTGAGATAGCTTCCAAAGTGGAGTAACATCCACGTCGACAGAGATCTCTATCTTAGCTGACTGTGTTCACCTTTGCATATGTGTTTTGAAGGAAAAATGTTAACACAAGTGAAATGAAAATAAATTTAATATTGTAGTCCCAAAGTGTTACCCTTTATAGAAATTTTGCAAGATTCTATAAAACATAACATTAGAGAGGGCACATGAACATCATGTAAGAGTTCTTTGTACTATCTTTGCAACTGTCTCTAAAGCAGCACTATTTTGAAACGAAATGTTCTTAAGATATGCAAGATTGCCTTTAATCTCTTCAGAAATGACATTCCACATTTTAATATCTATTTTAAATATGTCAGCTTTTATTAACTATCAATTTATTTTATAATTTATCTCATCAATGGGGAGTTTTGCTCAAGATGCTTATTTCCCACTGCCCCATAAATTGTGTTTCTCAAAGCCCATATTAATTCTGAAGCATGTCTCCCTCGGACATTCTGCTTATAATTTCTTCATGTGGCGTTTATTTTAGCTCAGAAGGAGCTGTTATTTAAACTATATTTCAATAGCGTAGCTCCCTGGGTGTCTACTTTCATTCTTCATGACAATATTAAACAGGTAGCTACTTTCTACTCATATTTTCCATCTTGGACCCCAAGTGTTAGAGGTAAGTGTTCTGAGCTTAATGATAGCTTTCCAGTTTCTTTTTATCTGTCTCTTTGGTGTTAGTCCCTCTCACTCTCCAGCTGTCAGCATCACTAGCCTCGAACTTTCCACACTGATATTCAAAAATCCATCAACCTACTTAAGGTGAGAAGTTTTGCATCATTTTGTTTTGTCTTTATCAGCATAGGTAAATATGGCTCCCAGACCTTCCCTGTACTTTGAGGTTAATTATCACAGGGTTGCTTCACAATTCCAAAGAAATATCAATCAGTTAATTCTACTTGGGGACCGAGCTTTCCAGTACATAATTCTGGTTGAATTATGTTTTCTGTCAAGTTTTGAAGACTTGTGACATTCCAAATGGCTTAGCATCCAACGACACTTTCCCCACCTGGGCCAGAGTCCAGGCTTGAGTGTCTAAAGATGCTACCAAAAATGACAATACTGGCACAGGATAGTATGCATTATGCAGTCTTTCAATGAGTTGTGCTTGCTTGTACTCATGGGGCTTGCTTTTGGTATTGGGACTAAGCAAAGACTCATAAGAGCTACAGAAGCCTTCTTTCCATTCCTTCTTTAACTGAACCAGGACACTGTCTTCTTCCAGACTTCTATATACAGGTTATTCTTTATAATCAATATATCACCAACATATGTATCACTTTACTCTAGTTATAAATAATATTTAGCCTATTTTGTGTCCACACATTTTGAAGGTGCCCAACATCAAGAACTGGATATGACATTTTACCCAGTTGGCAAGATTTCAGTAAGCATGGACAAAACTCCTTAATCAGAGTCATCACTAAAAGTTTTATTTTCGTGTATATAGATTTTCACATCCTTAGAGTCCCAGAGAGATAGATGATAACTGGTGGTCCCGAATAACACTTGGTAGGCTCACTGTGTTAGATGACAGGAGAGGATCCCTGCTCTTGAAGGATTTATTGCTTTTATATTGAGCAGAAGCAAGCCTGCTTTTTGCCCAGAGAGAAATGTTACCTCATGCTCTAGGGTTTTTTCCAAAGACAATTCTGTGGGAATAAACTGGAGAGAGAACAGTCTGGACTTTTCATTCCTGACATACTTAGAGAGAACACACTGGGATGCTCAGTGACCATGACAGATAACTTCTTCCAACAACTGGCCAGATGTTTCTGGATTTTCTCTATGCCTACCATTATATGGAGGGAATGTTGTAAACAATTTTAGCCTTGCTTCTGCTTACATTTAGCTTACTTTGCTCTTGTTTTCTTAGCATCATGCCAAGCCTCCTACCACTTATGTTCAGTTCTGCACTAATTGCACGAGGCCTTGAATTGGGATCTAGAGTAGTGGTTCTCAAATCTACCTAATGCTACAATGCTTTAATACAGTTCGTCATGTTGTGGTAATGCCCAACCAAAAAAATTATTTTTGTTACTCTTTAATAACTATAATTTTGCTACTGATATGGATTATAGTGTGAATATCTGTATTTTCTCATCAACTTAAGTTACCCCTGTGAAATGTTTGCTTGATCCCCAAAAGGGTCATGACCGACAGGTTGAGAATCTTTCACCTAGAGGCTGCAGGCTTAGGAGGACTAGGGACAGGGACCTCTACCTATGCAGCTATGGGAAAATATCAACCATCTGCATGAACACTTTCAAGTCCAGGGGTTGGTTCACCCATGCTCCTTTCACAAACCTCTACCACATACCCTATAGGTGAGACCAATAAAACTAATGGTTCTCCAGAGTGAACTCTGATAAATATTATTTTGCTTTGTCATTAGGACTCTATGAAGAGTGGAAAAAGCATTGCTTAAATCCTCCAAGGAAGAAAATTCTCACAAATAGTAATTTATTCATTGGGGTTACTGTATAGCATGGTGTTAAGAAAGAAAGAGTTAGAAAGGTCTTAGTCAGTTACTTACATTAGATAAAAGGTGAAACTTGGAGATGGTATATATGATCATAAAATTTCTAAGTTCAAGATCAATCCAACTTCTACTTAATCAGTGGAGAGATTGAATTGCTCTTGGTATCAACTGGATATGACATTTTACCCAGTTGGCAAGCTTTCAGTAAGCATGGACGAAACTCCTTAATCAGAGTCGTCACTAAAATTTTTATTTTCGTGTATATAGATTTTCACATCCTTAGAGTCCCAGAGAGATAGATGATAACTGGTGGTCCCGAATAACACTTGGTAAGCTCACTGTGTTAGATGACAGGAGAGTACAAGAACAAAATTTATGTCTGATAAAAGTTTATTTAAAAGTTTTCAGATCTCCCCAACCCCCTGCCAAGCTTTACCTAAGTATTACACAGTGGTTAAAAGTATCAGACTGTGGTAGCTGTCCCTCTGGAGACCCCATCAAGGATAACTAGGCACCAGAGAAATCTGGGGCATATACTGTTGAAAGTCACTTGTTCTTTTGTTTGGGGAGTCCATGAAGACTCCATCTGATAAGTGGCTATAACCAATAACCAGTTGCAAAATATGAGGGCTCATATGGTAGGAAAGTATCTCACAATGCTTCTAAGCAAAGCCACAGTCAAACAAAGTCATTGTCCTATCCTCCCATACATGGAACAATTGATAAAAAACAGGAGAAAGGAACCAGATGCCTCTCCCAAGTTCAAGAGACCCCTGAGGACCAGATCCTTAAGTGGCCTTGACAGTAAAAATGAAAATGACTAATATTGGCCCACTGTGTGGTACTAAACACCCAACAGGAAAATATGAGCAAAGATGAAAATGATTGGTATGTTTCCTTAACAATCCAGGAAATTACGCTCCCCAGACAGTAGTCTTAAATCCACATAAGATGTTATTTAGACAACTACTTCTCACTAATGATTTTCTTCTTGATAAGAAAATGCTGTCCAGATATAAGACTTCAGATCTTGGCTCACTGCAGCTCTTACTTCTAGCCAAGTAAGAAAAACCCACTATTGTTTTAACCTGAAAATTAAGTGCTGGCTAAATGTCTCTGTCCTCCCTCTGTAGAAGCCATCTGGGAGGGACCTCACACTGATTCTAGCCACTCCAACAGCTATCAAAGTGCCTGAAAGCAGATCCTGGGTTCATCACTCTAGAGACTAGTCTTGGAGGCTAGAGGAAAAATGAGAATGAGCTAATAGACTGGTGTCCTTTGAGCCAATCAAGAGAGCCTAATGGGCTTTGATTTAGACATTTGAAAGATATCCCCTGTTCTGGCTGATTCCCTGCCTAGGACTTGTCATGTGGATAATCTTGCCTTCACTTCTCTCTCACATCTCTTTCCAGATACCAGCTAAGGTATCTTCCCTTCAAGTGATAAAGCCACTGATGTACTTTTGGGGTCTTTAATAGATCCAGCAGAGTGGCTCCAGGGTCACATCTGGACACCCTCATTTAGCTCAAAGAAGCCAGATTGGTTGTCACTCCAGTTCCATAGCAGAACTTAGAGTTACTTCTTCAGAGAAAGAAATGATGAGAGCGGAGATTATTATGTGGCTCTGTGGTAAAACATCCTAAGGAGAAGTAACTTGATTAGTTCTTGGGTAAAAGCCAAAAATATCCTTGAGTTTCTCAGTAGCTTCATCCTTGCCAGAGTCCAGAGATGGAAGGATTGGTTGTGGACTCTGGTCCTTGCTATGATTTCTAAATAATTTTAGGATTACCTTTTCTGTATAGGACTGTTGCAGCAGGAACAAGGGCCCAATAAGGAAAAAAAACTACTCCTGGTCAAGAGACTAGAACCTCTGATCTGAATCTCTATTCAGATCACCTGCATTTGAGTCAGGTCAATCTTCTGGTCAGAGGATCACCCCTAAGAATGCCAGCTCCTTCCTAAGCCACGTGGAAGATAAAGCTAGGATAATGAGTCTTTCAGGGAGACACAGTACTTTTCCTTCCAGGAGTTCCTACCCACAGACCAGTGACCAGCAGCCACTGTGAGATGCTGTTGGGCCTGTGTGTTCCTCTGAAACTTACATCCATCAGAAGTTTTCCCTTTTTCTTTTCTCTGTCTTACTCTTTCAGAGGCTGGCTAGAATGTAGTGATGCTTTCATCTCACACTTTGAGCTTCTTTAATCATTCTCTAAAGCCCACTCCCTGCCATATGGCTGTTTGTTTGCCATATGTGTGACCTCCACGACTGCTGAAATAGCACAATTCTATTATCTACTCTCCTCTATTCCCCTCACCAGCAGCTGATGAGATTTACAGCTTTCCTGCCCTGGGATTTTTACCCTCTTAAATTCTAGTAAAATTTTTCGTGTACTTCTACTTGAGTCCATTTTTAAATTCTTTTAATAATGAGACTAAGAATCCCAAAAGGAGACCCTGATGTATTGCTGCCTGCACTGTATTCCATCTCAGTGAATGATCTTTGTCTACCTTTCCACTTCAGTCATTTATTCTTAGGGATAATCTGAAACTTTTATAAGCACCATTGACTAGAAGTTTTTGTTCACTTTGGTGTGGATTTAAAATCCAGATATCCGATATCTTTTGATTTGAAAATTTAGAACATCTGTCATTATTGGTAAGTTGAGCTTACTAGTCTCATTTTGCTAATAGGTTTTTGTTGTTGTTGTTGTTAAAAAGCCTGGTACAAAGGGAATTGTGGTTTCAGACTGTGAGTTTAAAATCATTACAATTAGTGTTTAACACATATTTAATAGTCATAATTGGGACCACTACAATCAACACATTTTTGAAAATTGAAATATTTGCTTACTTCTAGAGCATAAAAACATACAGTAGGGATAAAATGGATTTTTGGAGAGCATTCTACTTTCTGCCAGATGAGGAAACCTTTTTCCTGCACGGAAAAAACTTAACGCCAAACCACTTGAATAAGTGGTAGGTAGTTGGCAAGCGGTCAGATGAAGAGAGTAGTTGAGCCATAACTTGTATTCCACTTCATTCAACTTTTGAATGTTTGGTTTTGCTTTGTGAAGCTTGGGATTGTGGTAGAGAAGGATCGGCTTCATTCATATTCATTAACAATGCCAGCTGTACCTTATTTATAATAGCCAGAACCTGGAAACAACCCAGATGTCCCTCAACAGAGGAGTGGATACAGAAATTGTGGTATATCTACACAATGGAGTACTACTCAGCCATTAAAAATGATGAATTTATGAAATTCTTAGGTAAATGGATGGATCTGGAGAATATCATCCTGAGTGAGGTAACCCAATCACAAAAGAACAAACACGGTATGCACTCTCTGGTAAGTGGTTATTAGCCCAGAAGTTTGGAAATACAGGAAGAACAACCCACATTACACAAGGGACTCAAGAATAAAGAAGACCAAAAGGTGGACATTTCATTCCTTCTTAAAAGG
>NW_022196898.1:79704246-79708828 GCF_008632895.1 Mastomys coucha
AAAAAAAAAAAAAAAAACAATGCCAGCTGTAGGGCTGCACTTTATTACCATGAGTCTTACTGATTGGCTGAGCCTGCTTCTCAGATATGATGAATTTGGCAAGATTCAGAAAGCTATAGAGCAGACTCAGAGAAGCAAACTACCAGACAGCAATTAAGAACTTTCCTAGTGCAGCTCTATGAAGCAATGTGGAGCATCTTTTCCATCCATCACCACATATCATGCATGTACAGTCCACTTTTTATTGCACATCACAATCCATTTGAGAATTGAGTTGTTGTATAGAATAGGAAAGGTGACAATTCAAAGTGATGATTGATTTTACTAGCTCCTGAGGCACACCCTTACAGTTTTTCTCCTTTTCATGGATGCATGTGGAAATCAAAGAACAACCTATAATGCCCTTTGTTTCCATCAAGCATATGAGTGCAGTAATTTTAATTCAGGTCAATAACCTTGATGCCAACCTTTACTTACTTAGTCATCTCTTCAATCTATTTATTTTTTATTTATCTATTTTATCTTCGCAAAATATTTTGGACTCCCACTGCACTGTGTCTGTTTTAGCAGTTCATTTGTTGAGTATATTGTTTATGATTTTAATTTTCTATGATAGTATATAATCTATTTTAAACTCAAGAAATAAAGTTAGTTGAATTTGCTCTTTGGCTAACATAATTTACATACTAGAAAATCAATACAAAATAAAATTGATAATCAGCAAAATTAAATATAAAGTAGTATGCATTAAAATTAGATATGACCATATTTATTAAAAATGTATTCCAATATCAAATGGAAAATTTTAACAGCAAAAAAAAAGAAAAGAGAAAAAAACTGTAAATTACTTTTATACCTACCTAATAATTTCTTCATTAACTTGTACCTACTCTGTTATTTGCTCTTTTCCTTTGGTTACTCTCATAGGGGTGTTTTTGACTCCTCTCTTTCACTTGTTGCAAATCAATTTAGGATTTTTTTTTTGTGGTAACCATAGTGCTTACAAAAAACATTTTATACTCATAATGAGCTATGACACATGCCATTTCTACCTTTTCAATCATTTTCATGATTTTTTAGGTGGGTTTTTTTATACTTATGCCTTTTAGCAAATTATCATAGTTATAGTTGTATCGATATTAATTTTCTGTTGAGATCAAGTTGTTGCCTTTTCTAAGTTACTACATATTGTGTAAAACAATGGTTGTTCAGACTGCTCATTGCCCTAAGAGATTCCATTTTTACAAGTAGGTTTTAACTCCATCTTAAGGATGGATGAAGACTTTGAACAGAAGTGGACATATAAATGACACCACCTGCCCAACATCACTCATGAGACACAGACTGATAAATGACTTGTTCCTGAGAATAGAAAGGGTGGTCCTTTTATTTAACTCTGCTAGGTACTGTTAAGACATGCCAGTCAATTTTTAACCTACATTCACACATATATTCACTGTTTGATATATGATATACAATCTGAGAGATCATAATAATAATTTAGACTGGCATACAGCATGAATATTTGCTTTAATCCAGTTACTAAAGAAACAAGGAAAATCTGGCAAACTTTTATGATTGAAACTACTGTACCTTGGGAATTTATTGTTCTTCAATAAATTCTGATACTGTGGAAAGACATAATGTGCTCATTTATGTCTCAAGAATGGCATACTTATGACTTCTTTATATATGACTTCTTTATATTAGTTGATTTATAAATATTTTTATTTATATTCACTATTAGAGAATAATAGAGTTCTGAGATTAACTACTAAAATTTACTAATAAATTTTAAATTTTTCTTGCATTTACCAATTTTTTTATAACATTGATGGTCTAGTTAGGTGTGGTAAATTTTCTCAGCTTTTGTTTGTTTGAGAATACTGTTCTCTCACAATCACTTTTAAAAGGCATGTTTGCTGTGTATAATAATCTAGTACAAAAATAGCAAAAACTAAAGATGAAACACAAAGTGGAGACTATAAATAAAAACAAAACTAAAAGGAGAGCTTTTACTTTGCGGTGCACTGAAAATAAAAAATGTTAAGAGGCAAATAATCAAAATCATAACACCATAAGAGACTAAAATGAACAGCTGCACCACAGCAGAGTAAATAAATGACTTACTTGAAATGGTTAGTGAAATGTAAAGAGTGAGTCAAAAAGAAATCAGATGTAAGAGGAATACTAAAGGAGATCGAATCAGTAATTAAATAACTCCATCAATTCCAGGCCCACAGCGCTTCATGACTAAATTCTACCAAACAGTCAAAGAATTGATACCAATTTTGCTCTTCCAAAGAAAATAAGCAGAAGGAATGAATTTTAAACTTATTTTAAGAGGCCAACAGAACACTGACATTAAAGCAAATCAACTATTACAAAACAAACAAACAAAACAACTACTATAGGACTGTATCTTTGAAGAACATATTTAGAAACAGCTTCATGAAATAGTCACAAACCACATTCAACAGTGATTCACCTTGAAATACAAGAATGGTTTACCATTCAATCTATAAGTGTGATATACCTTAGAAACAACCACATGGTGATCTTAATACATACTGAAAAACACAGAGAAAAATAAAGCATTTGTTCATGATTTTTAAAAAAAACTGTACAAAATAATAAATAAGGTTACAGAGCAATAGATCACCAAAGTATTAATTAAAATTTCCAATATCATTTTTCAAATTAATAAGCTTTCACACAAAAAAATAAATGTAAAGAAACCCACATGTTGTGAAAATTTTAGGTGTGCATTTAAGAGCGAGTAACATCCAAAATACAAAAGATACTTGCATGAGTCAATAACAAGTAAAAATGTCCCTATACACTATCTAAATACTCTCCCAAAACACACACACACATACTCACACACACATACACACACATATACACACACATACACACACATACATATACACAAACACACATACACACACATATAAACACATACACACACATATATACACAAGCACATATACACATACATATAGACACACATACACACACAAACACACACACATACACACAAACACACACATACACACCCATATATACACAAAAGCACATACACACACATAGAAACATGCATACACATACACACACAGAAACACACACAGAAACACACACACACACACACAATGTTACAAATAAGCCTGAAAGTGTCTTTTGCAGCTTTATTGACAAGGAGCATGAATAAAAGTAGAAGGGCAGTTACTGCTATTGAAGCTAAGAAAGCAAAACATTAATGGCTTTTCACTCTGTTTTTTTCTCTGTTTTGCATGCTTTAATGCTCCATAATTAAACATTTTCAAATAGTTTCTTGGTCTATGACAAGAAGTGTAAGTTTCATATCTCAAAGCACAAGATAATATAAGCTCACAATATAATTAAAATTTTTGGTCCATAATTTTCTCATAATAGAAATTTAAATTTGGTTAATTTTGTTGCCTTGGTTAATGGAGGAATCAGAAAGATAGAGAGCCTTTAAGAAGTTTTGAGTTCTAAACACTCTATGGAAAGAATCATAGATTCCTGTGAAACAGTTTGTTGCATGAAATGAACACTTTCCACAGCTACCCTATTTACTCCACAAGCATTGTCTAGAATCTCCTCTGAGGAAACATATACTTCATATTACATAAGACAATCAAAGGAAACAAACTAGGCCCAGGATCAGAGGTTAGCAGAAACCAACATCTGTCCCAACACTGGGAGTAAATGGGACCAGCGGGACTAGGCACACAGGAACTCTGCCAGCCCAGTGACTTGGATTCCTTCCGGTCTGTCTGGGTTAGTGTTCTGAGCAGACCTTGGGCACAAGCTCTGCAGCCAGTCCCACAACACACACAGAAAGCCCCACTCCCAGGTGATCTAACAAGCTCAACATCCCAGGATCCCAGAACCACAGGATCACAGAGACAGCTTGACTCTGAGGAGACCTGACACAACCAGGATCACAGGAAGGACAGGCTCCAGTCAGATTTAGCAAGGGCAGGTAGCACTAGAGTTAACCAGATGGCAGGGGGCAAACGTAAGAAAATGAACAACACAAACCAAGGTCACTTGGCATCATCAGAACCCAATTCTCCTACCATACCAACTCCTGGACACACCATCACACCAGAAAAGCAAGATTCAGATCTAAAATCACTTATCTGGATGATGATACAGGACCTTAAGAAAGACATAAATAGCACCCTCAAAGAAATACAGGAGAACACAGGTAAAGAGCTAGAAGCTCTTAAAGAGGAAACACAAAAATCCCTTAAAGAACTACAGGAAAACACAATCAAACAGGTGAAGGAAATGAGCAAAACCATCCAGAATCTAAAAATGGAAATAGAAACAATAAAGAAATTACAAAGAGAGACAACCCTGGAGATACAAAACCTAGGAAAGAAATCAGGAGTCATAGATGCAAGCATCACCAACAGAATACAAGAGATAGAAGAGAGAATCTCAGGGGCAGAAGTCACCATAGAAAACATTGATACAACTAATCAAAGAAAATGCAAAAAGCAAAAAGCTCCTAACCCAAAACATCCAGGAAATCCAGGACACACTAAGA